>NC_057812.1:576411481-576676160 GCF_018294505.1 Triticum aestivum
TGTACCAGGATGTGCAATGATCTAGCGTAGCAATGACATCAAAAAATGGTCAAGCCATGAAAACATCATGCTAGCTATCTTACGATCATGCAAAGCGATATGACAATAAATGCTGAAGTCATGTATATGATGATGATGGAAGTTGCATGGCAATATATCTCGGAATGGCTATGGAAATGCCATGATAGGTAGGTATGGTGTCTGTTTTGAGGAAGGTATATTGTGGGTTTATGGTACCAGCAAAAGTTGCGCGGTACTAGAGAGGCTACAATGGTGGAAGGGTGAGAGTGCATATAATCCATGGACTCAACATTAGTCATAAAGAACTCATATACTTATTGCAAAAATCTATTAGTCATCGAAACAAAGTACTACACGCATGATCCTAGGGGGATAGATTGGTAGGAAAAGACCATCGCTCATCCCCGACCGCCACTCATAAGGAAGACAATCAATAAATAAATCATGCTCCGACTTCATCACATAACAGTTCACCATACGTGCATGCTACAGGAATCACAAATTTCAACACAAGTATTTCTACAATCCACAACTACCCACTAGCATGACTCTAATATCACCATCTTTATATCGCAAAGCTATTGCAAGGAATCAAACATATCATATTCAGTGATCTACAAGTTTTATGTAGGATTTTATGACTAACCGTGTGAATGACCAGTTTCTGTCATCTCTCTACATAGATATAAGTGAAGCAAGAGAGTTTAATTCTTTCTAAAAAATATATGCCCACGCTTTAACAAATATAAATGAAGCAAAAGATCATTCTACAAATGGCGGTTTTCTATGTAAAGAGAAACAAGCAATGCAAACTTCAAATGATATAAGTGAAGCACATGAAGCATTCTATAAAGCCATACTCAAAAGATATAAGTGAAGTGCAAAGAGCATTCTATAAATAAACCAAGGACTATCTTATACCAGCATGGTGCATAAAAGAAAAATGAAAACTAATTGTAAAAGACGCTCCAAGATTTGCACATATCGCATGAACGAAATGAATCCGAAAACATACCGATACTTGTTGAAGAAAGATGGGATGCCTTCCGGGGCATACCCAAGCTTAGACGCTTGAGTCTCCTTGAATATTTACTTGGGGTGCCTCGGGCATCCCCAAGCTTGAGCTCTTGCCTCTCTTCCTTCTTCTCACATCGAGACCTTCTCGATCATCGAACACTTCATCCACACAAAACTTCAACAGAAAACTCGGGAAGATCCGTTAGTATAATAAAGCAAATCACTACTCTAAGTACTATTGCAAACCAATTCATATTTTTTTGGCATTGTAGCTACTGTAATATAACTTTTTCATGGCTTAATCCACTGATATAAATCGATAGTTTCATCAAAACAAGCAAACTATGCATCAAAAACAGAATCTGTCTAAAACATAACAGTCTGTAATAATCTGAACATTCACCATACTTCTGATACTTGAAAAATTCTGCCAAAATTAGGAAAAATAAAACAATTGTATAGAAAGACAGTGCAATAAGTTTCAGAACCATTTGACGTTCCACTAAAAAATGTAAAATCGCGCACTACAGCCAAAGTTTCTGTCCTGCACCGCACAAACCAACAAGCATTGTAAACATCCTAAAGGCAAACCTTGGCACATTATTTTTATTTTTAAACTTTATAAAAGCACACAACAGAAATAAATGACTCTCTAAAACTTCTGGGTTGTCTCCCTGGCAGCGCTTTCTTTAAAGCCATTAAGCTAGGCATATAGTGCTCAAGTAATGAATCCACCCGGATCCCAAGGTATATCAAAGCCAATTTTAATTAGCAATGATTTGGCATTTAATAGTGAGCACAAAGCAACATATATCAAGCAATGACGAAGTCTAACTCTCTTCCTACTCATTGGCATGTCATAAAAGAACAATTCATGCACACATAGTAAAGGCCAATGCATAGTATAAACAGTTTCTTGCAATTTTTTCGTGTTGGAAACATGGAGAGGCGGAGATGTAGTTACTCCCTCATAATAATTGCGAGTAGGAGCAGCAATCACATGCATATTATATTCATCAAAATCATCATGTGCAACGGTAAAAGGCAACCCATCAATATAATCCTTAATAAAAGCAAACTTCTCCGATATAGTGTAGTCGGGAGAATTCAAAAAGATAATAAGACTATCATGTGTGGGTGCAATAGCAACAATTTCATGTTTAACATAAGGAACTATAGCAAGTTCATCTCCATAAGCATAATTCATATTGGCATCTTGGCCACAGGCATAGCAAGCATCATCAAAAAGGGATATTTCAAAAGAATCAACGGGATCATAACAGTCATCATAGCAATCATCCTTCGGTAAGCACGAAGGGAATTTAAACAATGTATGAGTTGAAGAGTTACTCTCATTAGAAGGTGGGCACGGGTAGCTAATCCGCTCTTCCTCCTTTTGTTCTTCGCTCTCCTCATCATCTTTTTCATCCAATGAGCTCACAGTTCATCAATTTCTACTTCCATAGACTCCTGCAAAATATTAGTCTCTTCTTGGACAGCGGAGACTTTCTCAATAAATGCATCAATATCTGAATTGAATTCATAATTGGCATAGCCATATTGAAGGATAGCTAAATTTTTAGGTCTATAAATAGCATCATAAAGATTTTCAAACTCTTTGAACATAGATTCAATTTCATAAGCACCCATAAAAGCAAAGAATTCTTCTATTTGTTCCACATCATAGTAATCATATATACCTCTAGCATAAGAAGCCAAGGTTTCATTATCATTAAATTCGCATAAAAACGGAAGGTGTGGAGCCTTCTGTTGGGGAACGTAGTAATTTCAAAAATTTCCAACGCACACGCAAGATCATGGTGATGCATAGCAACGAGAGGGGAGAGTGTTGTCCACGTACCCTCATAGACCGAAAGCGGAAGCGTTAGCACAACGCGGTTGATGTAGTCGTACGTCTTCACGATCCGACCGATCCAAGTACCGAACGCACGTCACCTACGAGTTCAGCACACGTTCAACTCGATGACGTCCCGCGAACTCCGATCCAGCAGAGCTTCACGGGAGAGTTCCGTCAGCACGACGGCGTGGTGACAGTGATGATGTTACTACCGACGCAGGGCTTCGCCTAAGCACCGCTACGATATGACTGAGGTGGAATATGGTGGAGGGGGGCACCACACACGGCTGGGAGAGATCAACTGATCAACTTGTGTCTCTAGAGGTGCCCCCTGCCCCTGTATATAAAGGACCAAGGGGGGAGGCGGCCGGCCTAGGAGGAGGGCGAGCCAAGGGGGGAGTCCTACTCCTACCGGGAGTAGGACTCCTCCTTTCCTTGTTGGACTAGGAGAGAAGGAAAGAGGAGGAGAGGGAGAAGGAAAAGGGGGCTGCACCCCTTGTCCAATTCGGACCAGAGGGGGGCGCAGGCCTCCTTCCTTTTGGCCTCTCTCCTCTATTCCCGTATGGCCCAATAAGGCCCATATACTCCCCGGCGAATTCCCGTAACTCTCCGGTACTCCGAAAAATACCCGAATCACTCGGAACCTTTCCGATGTCCGAATATAGTCGTCCAATATATCGATCTTTACGTCTCGGCCATTTCGAGACTCCTCGTCATGTCCCTAGTCTCATCCGGGACTCTGAACTACCTTCGGTACATCAAATCACATAAACTCTTAATACAATCGTCACCGAAACTTTAAGCATGCGGACCCTATGGGTTTGAGAACTATGTAGACATGACCGAGACATGTCTCCAGTCAATAACCAATAGCGGAACCTGGATGCTCATATTGGCTCCCACGTACTCTACGAAGATCTTTATCGGTCAGACCGCATAACAACATCGTTGTTCCCTTTGTCATCGGTATGTTACTTGCCCGAGATTCGATCGTCGGTATCTCAATACGTAGTTCAATCTCGTTACCGGCAAGTCTCTTTACTCGTTCCGTAATACATCATCCCGCAACTAACTTATTAGTTGCAATGCTTGCAAGGCTTAAGTGATGTGCATTACCGAGAGGGCCCAGAGATACCTCTCGGACAATCGGAGTGACAAATCCTAATCTCGAAATACGCCAACCCAACAAGTACCTTTGGAGACACCTGTAGAGCACCTTTATAATCACCCAGTTACGTTGTGACGTTTGGTAGCACACAAAGTGTTCCTCCGGTAAACGGGAGTTGCATAATCTCATAGTCATAGGAACATGTATAAGTCATGAAGAAAGCAATAGCAACAAACTAAACGATCAAGTGCTAAGCTAACGGAATGGGTCAAGTCAATCACATCATTCTCCTAATGATGTTATACCATTAATCAAATGACAACTCATGTCTATGGTTAGGAAACATAACCATCTTTGATCAACGAGCTAGTCAAGTAGAGGCATACTAGTGACACTCTGTTTGTCTATGTATTCACACATGTATTAGTTTCTGGTTAATACAATTCTAGCATGAATAATAAACATTTATCATGATATAATGAAATAAATAATAACTTTATTATTGCCTCTAGGGCATATTTCCTTCAGTCTCCCACTTGCACTAGAGTCAATAATCTAGTTCACATCGCCATGTGATTTAACATCAATAGTTCACATCACCATGTGATTAACACCCATAGTTCACATTGTCATGTGACCAACACCCAAAGGGTTTACTAGATTCAATAATCTAGCTAGTTCACATCGCTATGTGATTAACGCTCAAAGAGTACTAGGGTGTGATCATGTTTTGCTTGTGAGAGAAGTTTAGTCAACGGGTCTACCACATTCAGATCTGTAAGTATTTTGCAAATTTCTATGTCAACAATGCTCTGCACGGAGCTACTCTAGCTAATTGCTCCCACTTTCAATATGTATCCAGATTGAGATTTAGAGTCATTTGGATCAGTGTCAAAATTTGCATCGACGTAACCCTTTATGACGAACCTTTTTGTCACCTCCATAATCGAGAAACATATCCTTATTCCACTAAGGATAATTTTGACCGCTGTCCAGTGATCTACTCCTAGATCACTATTGTACTCCCTTTGCCAAAGTCAGGGCAGGGTATACAATAGGTCTGGTACACATCATGGCATACTTTATAGAACCTATGGCTGAGGCATAGGGAATGACTTTCATTCTCTCTCTATCTTCTGCCGTGGTCGGGTTTTGAGTCTTACTCAACTTCACACCTTGTAACACAGGCAAGAACTCCTTCTTTGACTGTTCCATTTTGAACTACTTCAAAATCTTGTCAAGGTATGTACTCATTGAAAAACTTATCAAGCGTCTTGATCTATCTCTATAGATCTTGATGCTCAGTATGTAAGCAGCTTCACCGAGGCCTTTCTTTGAGAAACTCCTTTCAAACATTCCTTTATGCGTTGCAGAATAATTCTACATTATCTCTGATCAACAATATGTCATTCACATATACTTATCAGAAATGCTGTAGTGCTCCCACTCACTTTTCTTGTAAATACATGCTTCACCGCAAGTCTGTATAAAACTATATGCTTTGATCAACTTATCAAAGCATATATTCCAACTCCGAGATGCTTGCACCAGTCCATAGATGGATCGCTGGAGCTTGCATATTTTGTTAGCACCTTTAGGATTGACAAAACCTTCTGGTTGCATCATATACAACTCTTCTTTAATAAATCCATTAAGGAATGCAGTTTTGTTTATTCATTTGCCAGATTTCATAAAATGCGGCAATTGCTAACATGATTCGGACAGACTTAAGCATAGATACGAATGAGAAACTCTCATCGTAGTCAACACCTTGAACATGTCGAAAACCTTTTGCGACAATTCTAGCTTTGTAGATAGTAACACTACTATCATTGTCCGTCTTCCTCTTGAAGATCCATTTATTTTTTATGGCTCGCCGATCATTGGGCAAGTCAATCAAAGTCCATACTTTGCTCTCATACATGGATCTCATCTCAGATTTCATGGCCTCAAGCCATTTCGCGGAATCTAGGCTCATCATCGCTTCCTCATAGTTCATAGGCTCGTCATGGTCAAGTAACATGACCTCCAGAACAGGATTACCGTACCACTCTGGTGCAGATCTCACTCTGGTTTACCTACAAGGTTCGGTAGTAACTTGATCTGAATTTTACATGATCATCATCATTAGCTTCCTCACTAATTGGTGTAGTAGTCATAGGAACAGATTTCTGTGATGAACTACTTTCCAATAAGGGAGCAGGTACAGTTACCTCATCAAGTTCTACTTTCCTCCCACTCACTTCTTTCGAGAGAAACTCCTTCTCTAGAAAGGATCCATTCTCAGCAATGAATATCTTGCCTTCGGATCTGTGAGAGAAGGTGTACCCAACATTTTCTTTTGGGTATCCTATGAAGATTTACTTCTCTGATTTGGGTTCGAGCTTATCATGTTGAAACTTTTTCACATAAGCATCGCAGTCCCAAACTTTAAGAAACGACGGCTTAGGTTTCTCGCCAAACCACAGTTCATACGGTGTCATCTCAACGGATTTAGATGGTGCCCTATTTAACGTGAATGTAGCTGTCTCTAATGCATAACCCCAAAACGATAGTGGTAATCGGTAAGAGACATCATAGATCGCACCATATCTAATAAAGCATGGTTACGACGTTCGGACACACCATTACACTATGGTGTTCCAGGTGGCGTGAGTAGTGAAACTATTTCACATTGTTTTAACTGAAGGCCAAACTCGTAACTCAAATATTTTACTTCTGCGATCATATCGTAGAAACTTTTATTTTTGTTACGATGATTCTCCACTTCACTTTGAAATTCTTTGAACTTTTCAAATATTTCAGACTTGTGTTTCATCAAGTAGATATACTCATATCTGCTCAAATCATCTGTGAAGATCAAAAAATAATGATACCTGCCGCGAGCCTCAATATTCATCGGACCACATACATCAGTATGTATGATTTCCAACAAATCTGTTGCTCGCTCCATTGTTCCGGAGAACGGAGTCTTAGTCATCTTGCCCATGAGGCATGGCTCGCAAGCATCAACCGATTCATAATCAAGTGATTCCAAAAGCCCATCAGCATGGATTTTCTTCATGCGCTTTACATCAATATGACCTAAACGGCAGTGCCACAAATAAGTTGCACTATCATTATTAACTTTGCATCTTTTGACTTCAATATTATGAATATGTGTATCACTACGATCGAGATCCAACAAACCATTTTCATTGGGTGTATGACCATAGAAGGTTTTATTCATATAAACAGAACAACAATTATTCTCTAGTTTACATGAATAACCGTATTGCAATAAACATGATCCAATCATATTCATGCTCAACGCAAACACTAAATAACCTTTATTTTAGGTTTAACACTAATCCCGAAAGTATATGGAGTGTGCGATGATGATCATATTGTCACATCCCTAGTTCTGGCCTGACCTATGCTTGCTTCCATGTGTGCATCATGTTTAAATTCAAATGAAATTTGAATTGAGGAATTTTCAAAAGCCTCAGGAAACCTCTAAAAATAACCAACATTTAAATCTTCTCAAATGAGTCCAAGAAAATGTTCCTGTTATTCCATAGAAATATTGGTAAGAGGTAAAATTTAAACCAATATGTTTGGAGTCACAGAGATATTTATTTTGGCCATTTGAATTAATCCAATAACTATTTGCTTTGGATTTATATTTAATATATATTAAATATGACTCCAATAATTCTGGAAGTTTGTGAGTGGCTTTGTATATATTTTAGCAAGCCACATAAAAACCTACATAATTTATTAAAATGATTTAGTTGCTAAACTAAATCAAAACAGAGGAAGAAAAAAAAATAGAAAACAATAAGAAAAAGGAAAGAGCAGAAGAACTACCTGGCGCTCACCTCTCAGCCCACCTGGCCCAACTCCAGCTGGCGGCCCAGCCCACCAGGCCTCCTCCTGTCGTCTTCCTCTCCTCGCCCCAAAGCAGCTCGGTGGCGAGCGCCGACGCTGCCCCGGCCACCTCCTGCTTCCCCGGCCACCTCCTGCTTCCCTGGCCCCTCCTAGACGACGCCACGGAGCGCCACGCAGCCCCTGGCTCTCTCTCACTCTCCCCCGACCCTTCCCCCCTTCTCTGCCCTTTTCCCCTCTCGCGCCCGAACGCCTCCGCCGCCGTCGTTCGCTGCCACCACGCCCACCATGCTTCTCTCGCCTCCCCGTGCAGTCTGCAAGCTCCGCCACCGCCCATTACGCCGCCTCGAGCAAGCCCCGAGCGCTCGGATGCCCCAACTCGACCGCCTTGACTCATCTTCAAGCTTCGGTCGCCGGAGATCGCCGTCGCCGTCCCGTCGCCCCAGGCCTTCCCCGAGCACGCCGACCGTCTCATCATGATCTCCGTGAGCCCCTGCTTCGTTTCCCCCTAATCCCATGTCCGATTTCGAGCTCTAGCCGCCCCCTCCACCGGAGCCGAGACGCTCCGCCGCACGGGCTCGTCGCCGGCGAAGCCCCGGTGAACTTTTGGTCCCACACGTGCGTCCGTTGCACTCGCAACGTCCCATAGAGTAAAACTAGCGCGACAACCGTCTCGTTTGCACACCGCAGCGCCGGTCCCGCGAACCCCCGAGCTCCGGCCGCCGCCTAAGTGGTCGCCGCCGTCGACCCCGGCCTCCCTGTGCCCAGCTGCGTGCGCCCCTAGATGCGCGGGAGCACGGGCTCCCTCTTGGTGCCCTCAGCGCGACCAGCCGCGGGCTGTAGCGCCGTTCCGAGCAACTCCGGCAAGGTCTCGCCGACACCGTCGTCGCCGGCGTCACTTGCTGACGTGGCTGGCTTAATTAGCCACTAATCACCGCACCATGTCACAGACAGCCGGGCCCCACCGCCTAACCAACCAGCTAACTAAAATAGATTAAGTTTAATCTAATCACAGTGGCCCCACGCGTCAGTTTTGACCGCGCTGACGTGGCCGTTGACTGGGCCCGCATGTCAGCGACACAAACCAGTCTGAGACACTGACGTGTGGACCCCACTGGCCAAGTTTGACCTGGACCAGCCCCGTTGACCACTGACGTCACCCTGACGCACTGCTGACGCAATAATTCATTTTCTGGATTTATTCTTTTATAGGAAATTTCAGAAAATGCCCAAAACTTCTAAAAATCATAGAAAATCAACCGTAACTCAGAATGGAATAAATTATATATGAAAAATTATCAGAAAAATTCAAGGAATCCATCTGTACCATTTTCATGCATGTTTGAACAACTTAACCTCACTATTTAGACCAAAACATGATAATGCACTATTTGAATTCATAGTTTGAATTTGAATTTGAACCTAGTGTTCAAACCAGCACCATTTAACCTGTTGCTATATGCATTAGCCCAAAACACATTCATTTTGCCATGTCATGATCATGCATCATATTGTGCATTGCATTGATTGTGTTCCTTCTGTGTTGCCGGTATTTGTCCCCTCTCGATAGACGTGATACCGATGATGTGATCGTTGACACTGATGAAGACTCAATGCTATCTTCAGAAGTGCCAGGCAAGCAAAACCCCCCTTGTTCATTCCGATACAATCCTACTCTCTCGCCCTGCTCTCTTTTACTGCATTAGGACAACAACGAGTCATTTGTTACTTGCTGCGGTAGCTGAACCCCTTTATCCTCTGCATGACCTGTCATTGCCACAGTAAATAGATGAAACCCACTAGTATGAGTAGGAGTTGTTTGAGCCCTGTTGTGCCTACTCATTCATGTTTGTTTGTCATGCCTGCTACTGCTTAGAGTTGAGTCAGGTCTGATTCATCGGGAATGAATCAGAGGTGTGTGAACATGCCCTACTGTGTGTGAGCTAAGTGTGTGAACACGATTTGGTAAAAGGTATCGGTGAGAGGCCATGTAGGAGTACATGGTGGGTTGTCTCATTGCAGCCGTCCTCAGGAACTGAGTTCTGTGTTTGTGATCCATGATTCAGCTACTACCACGCATTGGGCCCGAAACCAATGGACCCTCTCGGCTTCTTATCACCCTTGTCCTCTGTCCAGGAGTTGCAAGTAGTTTCTGGTGTTTGTAGTATGCTGGAGGCCGTGGCAGCGCTGACCGAGGGGTGGGCTGTGATGCGGTAGGCACGTGGCCGGGTATACCGGGCGCCCGTTTGGTGTCACGGAACCCTGTTCACATCGTTTGGGGCTGTGAGCGAAACTCCGGCCGGATCTCCTCATGGATGGAACCCGAATAGGCGATAAACCTGGACTAGAGACTTGAGTGTTTAGGTAGGCCGTGGCCGACACCCACGTTGGGCTTCCGCTTGAAGGTTGCCGAGTACATGTCGTGTAAACGGCGGTAAGTGGTGAGAGCGTGTGTGAAGAAGTACACCCCTGCAGGGTTAACATCATCTATTCGAATAGCCGTGTCCGCGGAAAAGGACTTCTGGGTTGCTTATATCAGTTCATAGACAAGTGAAAGTGGATACTCTAAAATACGCAAGATAAGCGTGAGTGCTATGGATGGCGTTCTCGTAGGGAGACGGGAGCGGATCCATAGTGGTGTATTGATATGGTGAATATGTGGACTCGTGTGCGCCACCTCAAAAGAGTTACTTGCAGTCGTAGTTTAGGATAGCCACCGAGTCAAAGCTGGCTTGCTGCAGTTAAACCCCACCATCCCCTTTGTTGATAATGATGCATATGTAGTTAGTTCTGATGTAAGTCTTGCTGGGTACATTTGTACTCACGTTTGCCTATTTTATGTTTTTGCAGAGAGACTTCAGTCTCGCTAGTAGTTCCACGTGGACTTCGACGTTTAGCTTGTTACCTCAGCTACGATCTTGTGCCCTCGGCAGGATCTGGTAGATAGTCAGGCTTCTCAGCCTTTTCATTTATAGATGTCTGTACTCAGACATGATAGCTTCCGCTTGTGTTTGACTTGTATGCTCTGAATGTTGGGTCATGAGACCCATGTTTGTAATATCTCGCTCCTCGGAGCCTATTGAATAAATACTTGAGTCGTAGAGTCATGTTGTGATGCCATGTTGTATTTGCACATATCGAGCATATTGTGTGTATGTTATTGAAATGCTTGGTATGTGTGGGATCTGACTATCTAGTTGTTTATCCTTAGTAGCCTCTCTTACCGGGAAATGTCTCCTAGTGTTTCCACTGAGCCATGGTAGCTTGCTACTGCTCCGGAACACTTAGGCTGGCCGGCATGTGTCCTTCTTCGTTCCTGTGTCTGTCCCTTCGGGGAAATGTCACGCGATGAATACCGGAGTCCTGTTAGCCCGCTACAGCCCGGTTCACCGGAGTCCTGCTAGCCCAGTGCTACAGCCTGGATTCACTCGCTGATGACCGACACGTTCGATGCTGGGTCATGGATGCCTGTCCCTGTAAGTTTGTGCCACTTTGGGTTTACGACTAGCCATGTCAGCCCGGGCTCCTTATCATATGGATGCTAGCGACACTATCATATACGTGTGCCAAAAGGCGCAAACGGTCCCGGGCAAAGGTAAGGCGACACCCGTGGGAATACCGTGCGTGAGGCCGCAAAGTGATATGAGGTGTTACAGGCTAGATCGATGTGACATTGAGTCGGGGTCCTGACATTGTTGGTATCAGAGCTTGACTGCCTGTAGGATTACCAAGCCAAACTGGTCGAAGTTGAGTCTAGAAATTATTTAGTTATATAAGGGAATTGATTGTGGGATGGAACGTAAGGCCCTTTTTACTCCTTATACCTCATGGCCTTCTGATCTGAGTCATCATCTTCTCTTCTACGGGGATTAAGAACTAGGCTTTCTCTTCTTTCTATCAGGATCACGTGTTACTAATCCATAGACTTATAAGATTGTTGGATTTAAGCTTGAGTTCAGTTCCTACGACTTCTGTACGTTAATTGTTGATCTCGAAACCTTGATATTGTGCTTCCGAGTGGTTATGCCACCATTTTTGTAGCATGTCTCAAATCTTTTTGAGCATTTATAGCCGTTATGCTATCCGAGTCATCCCAGGTTTCTAAACAGTCTGATGCATTTGCAAATCCCTTCTTCCCGTTCCGGATGTCCTTTTGGTCAGATTAATCACACAAATTAGTGAGTTGAGGTACCTTATTGCCTCGACATATATGTTGGAGTTAATAATTATGACCCTAAGTGCTTAGGGGATCATCTAGTGGTCTAGCCATGATCTGTGTTTCCAGTGTGATGATTCTGGCCGTCATTATCGAAAGCATCCCGTGATGCCATTTAGTTAGTAGGCATTCTATTTCTGGGTTCTGAACCCGAGATTCACCTCATTTACCTCATGTTGATAGTGTTGCTAGTTCCTTTAGGAAATTAGTAACTTTTGCATTAGTCCTCGAGGTCCATGGTATTTTCCTTCTTCCAAATACTATGAACCACTTATGGCAGTAGTTTGTTGGATCAAAAGATCATAACAGGAGTGCTCTCGATGGGTTCTCTATTCTATATTGTGACTCTGCTAGTTCAATTTTTCTGCATGGGTTATCCGAAAGAAACATGTTGAACTTGGTTCGACATGCTAGTCCATGCATCCAGAACTCAGAAAAACATATGTTCCTTTGAGTTGTCCCCCTTTAGTTGTCTTCTGACCGTTATCTACCAATTGATAGTCAAGAGTATGCGTGCATTCATTCATCGATGCCTATTACTCTTGTGGTCCGCTAAGCCATTCTATTCCGGAATGACTAGGAGAAACAAACTCCAGTACCTCATCCATATCTAGGATTGGGTCAAAACAATTGTACTCCGCAGATCAAAATGCCAATCCAGTTTTTGCTCTGTTCTACCTTGGAGTATTACCATCTTTTATATCGGGATTATTGTAGGAATTGCACACCATCCTATGAACTCTTGGTACAGTGATACTTCTTGCCATCATTGTTCATTCCTCGGTTCCTGTGTTATTGTAACCGGAATGCCGACAAGTGAATCGTGGTGTGTGAAATCAATACTGCTAGCAACTCCGTTGCTTGGTAGTTAAATGGACAATAACCTCATTCTTAAGGTGTTGGTTCTTGAATCATCATTCTAAGATTGATCGTGCTACCTTGTCCATCTTCCTGGTGCACATTTCGATTGATGAGTTAGGATTTTGTCAAGTCCTCGCTCATTTGATCATATCGTCTCGCCCTGAAAAGCAAGATTGTTCTCGATCTTAGTAACATATCGGTGGTTCGTGATTTTCCGAATATCTTCCCGGAAGTGTTACCAGGTTGTCACCTGACTGTTATGTTGAGCTCGTGATCAAGTTGGTTTATCCTGTAAACCACCCTTTCTCCAAGAATCCGTGTTGGATACCCCTGAGCTAGTTGGTTAAGCTATGCATCAACTTGGAGAGTTGGAAGATAGAAGCTTGTCCGATATAGCTCATTATAAGGGATGTCTTGTATGTGTGTTGAAGAGAGTTGATATTTTCATCGACCGAACCTCGTGATCAGTTAATGGACCTATCATTTTTATCCAACCTTTGATTGGAGTATGGGCTATCATCCAATCAGACCAGAACTAACGATATTCGTAATGTTGTCTTACTCGTGGTTGATCCCTCGAGCATACACCATTATATCTTTGGGTCTGGCCAATGCTATCACTTGTTCACTTAACCATGGAATTCCTTTTAAAAGGAAACCCAGATGAATTGTTGTTGAGCCCATTGACAACATCCCTATCTCCTCCATGATCTTGTTGGACAACAAGTTAGTGTTGGAAACTTTTGAAAGCATTTTCTTCATGCTAGCTCATGAAGTATTTGTTTGATGAAAGGAGTGACTTCCTCTTATACACGTGCATTTGGTGAAAGTTGCCGCCGTGAATTTGAGAAAGTTAGTTTTGCTTCCTCTGGAATCATCCCAAGTCAGTCATGTACACGTGCGAAGTATTCTGTGGTCTGGAGACTTGCAACCTTCATTCCATAGGTGTCCCGAGCACACCAAGCCACCAATTGATTTGCTCAAGGAGAAGAAGTTCCTTCTTAAGAGTATACCTTATGCAAGGACTTCGATATCCTCGATGATGGTTCCCCACCTAAACTCGGTAGTGTTTAATTATAAGACTACTACGTGGCCATGCTTGTCTGGGACAATGTGTTCACATGTTTGTAGCAGAACCAGCTCATGTTTTGGAGCTTACTATCGTAATTCATTCCCCGAGAATCTCGCAACGTCATCTCGTCGATTTGTGTTGCAAACTTTCGTTTTTCTTCCTAGACTCGATGAGTCTGGAATATCCTGACACCTACCAGATCTGAATCTCAGACAGATATGATGGTTTGGAACATTTCCCAAGAACTATAATATCGGTCCCTCGGAAACCGGTAAAGTGGATGTCGTGGCCAACACACCCAGCCGGAAGACCTGTTATTATAATATCTTGATTGAGGAAGTTGGCCACCTCCCCAAAAGGATTTCGTAGGATCTACTCCCTAGTTGATCCTTATGGATTTTTGTGCTCCCGAAGTCCGACCTTTTTACTTGATGGTCTGGTTACCAAACCATTTCAATAAATGGATTACGCTAGCACATTAAGGAGAGCATTAGAAGCGGAGTGCTAAATGTCTCTCGGTCGATCATCCAGATTTTATTTCCTTGGCCTCACTAAGGTGAAATCTGAGAAAGTGTTATCTTCCCTTGCATCTGCATCGCCCTCAGTATTCATCGTGGTGGTACGTTGTGTTGCCAGGATCCTTGACACGGATGTTGGTAAAACCTGATGAATATGGAAATGCTCAAGTTCTTGAGAGCACGTGCAAGTGCTAGGGTTGATCGTCGTCATTAACTGTATAGTGCTCTCAGTTTCCTCGGCAATGCTATGACCTTTTCAAACAGTGAGTTCACTCTCTATTGTTGGGTTCATCCCAAGTTACCAGAATCATTCCCAGCATTTGCATTTTGTTTCCAGCTTGCACCGTCATTGTGCCATCCTATCTTGGGTCCCACCCATTTTCGATGATAAGCAAAATCGTCCCTTGTGTTGTCTTCAACAAGGTAATCCACATCATCCAACCTGGCCCGAGAATGTCATTCTCTCGGACTCCTTCAAATGATCGATTGTGAATTGCCTTAGACTGGTATAAAGAGTTTCAATGATCTCTGAATCAAAGGTAATTCTTTTTGCCACTTAAGGTAATAATCTACGAATCACCATCCTTAAGGTGCCTCGTTGTGGTATCATGGCAACTCAACTCCTCGCTGCGCTGACAACCGTTTACCACCCTGTTAAGTGTGGAATTGTAGTCTACCTGGTAAACCTCCGTCATTTGTTCCACTCCTTTCCGCTAGAGGTGTGCTTCGTCTCTCAGCTCAAGAGATGTTGCTATGTCTCATTCCGTGAGTTAATCCTGAGTTGTTCGACCTTCGAGAAGAACGATTCTTTTGGGGTCTTTCCTCCCTCTCGTTGTCATGATAGTTGGAGTTCTCAGAGCAAGACTTCGAGACAATGATGGTGAACGAATCAACGTTCATTTGAAGTGCAACCTGGATTGTGAAGATTGTGCTAGTTTGCGTTCCCCCTTCACCTTACCCTACGATTGAATCTCGGGACGAGATTTTTGTTTAGTGGGGGTGAGTTGTCACATCCCTAGTTCTGGCCTGACCTATGCTTGCTTCCATGTGTGCATCATGTTTAAATTCAAATGAAATTTGAATTGAGGAATTTTCAAAAGCCTCAGGAAACCTCTAAAAATAACCAACATTTAAATCTTCTCAAATGAGTCCAAGAAAATGTTCCTGTTATTCCATAGAAATATTGGTAAGAGGTAAAATTTAAACCAATATTTTTGGAGTCACAAAGATATTTATTTTGGCCATTTGAATTAATCCAATAACTATTTGCTTTGGATTTATATTTAATATATATTAAATATGACTCCAATAATTCTGGAAGTTTGTGAGTGGCTTTGTATATATTTTAGCAAGCCACATAAAAACCTACAGAATTTATTAAAATGATTTAGTTGCTAAACTAAATCAAAACAGAGGAAGAAAAAAATAGAAAACAATAAGAAAAAGGAAAGAGGAGAAGAACTACCTGGCGCTCACCTCTCAGCCCACCTGGCCCAACTCCAGCTGGCGGCCCAGCCCACCAGGCCTCCTCCTGTCGTCTTCCTCTCCTCGCCCCAAAGCAGCTCGGTGGCGAGCGCCGACGCTGCCCCGGCCACCTCCTGCCTCCCCGGCCCCTCCTAGACGACGCCACGGAGCGCCACGCAGCCCCTGGCTCTCTCTCACTCTCCCCCGACCCTTTCCCCCTTCTCTGCTCTTTTCCCCTCTCGCGCCCGAACGCCCCGCCGTCGTTCGCTGCCACCACGCCCACCATGCTCCTCTCGCCTCCCCGTGCAGTCTGCAAGCTCCGCCACCGCCCATTACGCCGCCTCGAGCAAGCCCCGAGCGCTCGGACGCCCCAACTCGACCGCCTCGACTCGTCTTCAAGCTTCGGTCGCCGGAGATCGCCATCGCCGTCCCGTCGCCCCAGGCCTTCCCCGAGCACGCCGACCGTCTCATCGTGATCTCCGTGAGCCCCTGCTTCGTTTCCCCCTAACCCCATGTCCGATTTCGAGCTCTAGCCGTCCCCTCCACCGGAGCTGAGACGCTCCGCCGCACGGGCTCGTCGCCGGCGAAGCCCCGGTGACCTTTTGGTCCCACACGTGCGTCCATTGCACTCGCAACGTCCCGTAGAGTAAAGCTAGCGCGGCAACCGTCTCGTTTGCACACCGCAGCGCCGGTCCCGCGAACCCCCGAGCTCCGGCCGCCGCCTAAGTGGTCGCCGCCGTCGACCCCGGCCTCCCTGTGCCCAGCTGCGTGCGCCCCTAGATGCGCGGGAGCACGGGCTCCCTCTTGGTGCCCTCAACGCGACCAGCCGCGGGCTGTAGCGCCGTTCCGAGCAACTCCGGCGAGGTCTCGCCGACGCCGTCGTCGCCGGCGTCACTTGCTGACGTGGCTGGCTTAATTAGCCACTAATCACCGCACCGTGTCACAGACAGCCGGGCCCCACCGCCTAACCAACCGGCTAACTAAAATAGATTAAGTTTAATCTAATCACAGTGGCCCCACGCGTCAGTTTTGACCGCGCTGACGTGGCCGTTGACTGGGCCCACATGTCAGCGACACAAACCAGTCTGAGACACTGACGTGTGGACCCCACTGGCCAGGTTTGACCTGGACCAGCCCCGTTGACCACTGACGTCACCCTGGCGCACTGCTGACGCAATAATTCATTTTCTGGATTTATTCTTTTATAGGAAATTTCAGAAAATGCCCAAAACTACTAAAAATCATAGAAAATCAACTGTAACTCAGAATGGAATAAATTATATATGAAAAATTATCAGAAAAATTCAAGGAATCCATCTGTACCATTTTCATGCATGTTTGAACAACTTAACCACACTGTTTAGACCAAAACATGATAATGCACTATTTGAATTCATAGTTTGAATTTGAATTTGAACCTAGTGTTCAAACCAGCACCATTTAACCTGTTGCTAGATGCATTAGCCCAAAACACATTCATTTTGCCATGTCATGATCATGCATCATATTGTGCATTGCATTGATTGTGTTCCCTTCTGTGTTGCCGGTATTTGTCCCCTCTCGATAGACATAATACCGATGATGTGATCGTTGACACTGATGAAGACTCAATGCTATCTTCAGAAGTGCCAGGCAAGCAAAACCCCCCTTGTTCATTCCGATACAATCCTACTCTCTCGCCCTGCTCTCTTTTACTGCATTAGGGCAACAACGAGTCATTTGTTACTTGCTGCGGTAGCTGAACCCCTTTATCCTCTGCATGACCTGTCATTGCCACAGTAAATAGATGAAACCCACTAGTATGAGTAGGAGTTGCTTGAGCCCTATTGTGCCTACTCATTCATGTTTGTTTGTCATGCCTGCTACTGCTTAGAGTTGAGTCAGGTCTGATTCATCGGGAATGAATCAGAGGTGTGTGAACATGTCCTACTGTGTGTGAGCTAAGTGTGTGAACACGATTTGGTAAAGGTAGCGGTGAGAGGCCATGTAGGAGTACATGGTGGGTTGTCTCATTGCAGCCGTCCTCAGGAACTGAGTTCTGTGTTTGTGATCCATGATTCAGCTACTACCACGCATTGGGCCCGAAACCAATGGACCCTCTCGGCTTCTTATCACCCTTGTCCTCTGTCCAGGAGTTGCAAGTAGTTTCTGGTGTTTGTAGTATGCTGGAGGCCGTGGACAGCGCTGACCGGAGGGGTGGGCTGTGATGCGGTAGGCACGTGGCCGGGTGTACCGGGCGCCCGTTTGGTGTCTCGGGAACCCTGTTCACATCGTTTGGGGCTGTGAGCGAAACTCCGGCCGGATCTCCTCATGGATGGAACCCGAATAGGCGATAAACCTGGACTAGAGACTTGAGTGTTTAGGTAGGCCGTGGCCGACACCCACGTTGGGCTTCCGCTTGAAGGTTGCCGAGTACATGTCGTGTAAACGGCGGTAAGTGGTGAGAGCGTGTGTGAAGAAGTACACCCCTGCAGGGTTAACATCATCTATTCGAATAGCCGTGTCCGCGGAAAAGGACTTCTGGGTTGCTTATATCAGTTCATAGACAAGTGAAAGTGGATACTCTAAAATACGCAAGATAAGCGTGAGTGCTATGGATGGCGTTCTCGTAGGGAGACGGGAGCGGATCCATAGTGGTGTATTGATATGGTGAATATGTGGACTCGTGTGCGCCACCTCAAAAGAGTTACTTGCAGTCGTAGTTTAGGATAGCCACCGAGTCAAAGCTGGCTTGCTGCAGTTAAACCCCACCATCCCTTTGTTGATAATGATGCATATGTAGTTAGTTCTGATGTAAGTCTTGCTGGGTACATTTGTACTCACGTTTGCCTATTTTATGTTTTTGCAGAGAGACTTCGGTCTCGCTAGTAGTTCCACGTGGACTTCGACGTTTAGCTTGTTACCTCAGCTACGATCTTGTGCCTCGGCAGGATTTGGTAGATAGTCAGGCTTCTCAGCCTTTTCATTTATAGATGTCTGTACTCAGACATGATAGCTTCCGCTTGTGTTTGACTTGTATGCTCTGAATGTTGGGTCATGAGACCCATGTTTGTAATATCTCGCTCCTCGGAGCCTATTGAATAAATACTTGAGTCGTAGAGTCATGTTGTGATGCCATGTTGTATTTGCACATATCGAGCATATTGTGTGTATGTTATTGAAATGCTTGGTATGTGTGGGATCTGACTATCTAGTTGTTTATCCTTAGTAGCCTCTCTTACCGGGAAATGTCTCCTAGTGTTTCCACTGAGCCATGGTAGCTTGCTACTGCTCCGGAACACTTAGGCTGGCCGGCATGTGTCCTTCTTCGTTCCTGTGTCTGTCCCTCGGGGAAATGTCACGCGATGAATACCGGAGTCCTGTTAGCCCGCTACAGCCCGGTTCACCGGAGTCCTGCTAGCCCAGTGCTACAGCCTGGATTCACTCGCTGCTGACCGACACGTTCGATGCTGGGTCATGGATGCCTGTCCCTGTAAGTTTGTGCCACTTTGGGTTTACGACTAGCCATGTCAGCCCGGGCTCCTTATCATATGGATGCTAGCGACACTATCATATACGTGTGCCAAAAGGCGCAAACGGTCCCGGGCAAAGGTAAGGCGACACCCGTGGGAATACCGTGCGTGAGGCCGCAAAGTGATATGAGGTGTTACAGGCTAGATCGATGTGACATTGAGTCGGGGTCCTGACACATATCAATCTTGGAACCATTTCCAATACACATCGTCACTTCACCCTTAACTAGTCTCTGTTCATTCTGCAACTCCCGTTTTGAGTTACTATTCTTAGCAACTGAACTAGTATCAAATACTGAGGGGTTGCTATGAACACTAGTAATATACACATCAATAATCTGTATATCAAATATACCTTTGTTCACTTTGCCATCCTTCTTATCCGCCAATTACTTGGGGTAGTTCCGCTTCCAATGACCAGTCCCTTTGCAGTAGAAGCACTCAGTTTCAGGCTTAGGTCCAGACTTGGGTTTTTTCACTTGAGCAGCAACTTGCTTGCTCTTCTTCTTGAAGTTCCCCTTTCTTCCCTTTGTCCCTTTACTTGAAACTAGTGATTTTGTTTACCATCAACACTTGATGCTTTTCTTGATTTCTACCTTCGTCAATTTCAGCATCAAGAAGAGCTTGGGAATCGTTTCTGTTATCCCTTGCATATTATAGTTCATCACGAAGTTCTACTAACTTGGTGATGGTGACTAGAGAATTCTGTCAATCACTATTTTATCTGGAAGATTAACTCCCACTTGATTTAAGCGATTGTAGTACCCAGACAATCTGAGCACATGCCACTGCCTGAGCTATTCTCCTCCATCTTTTAGCTATAGAACTCGTTGGAGACTTCATATCTCTCAACTCGGGTATTTACTTGAAATATCAACTTCAACTCCGGGAACATCTCATATGGTCCACGACGTTCAAAACGTCTTTGAAATCCCGATTCTAAGCTGTTAAGCATGGTGCACTAAACTATCAAGTAGTTATCATATTGAGCTAGCTAAACGTTCATAACATCTGCATCTGCTCCTGCAATAGGTCAGTCACCTAGCGGTGCATCAAGGACATAATTCTTCTGTGCAGCAATGAGGATAATCTTAAGATCACGGATCCAATCCGCATCATTGCTACTAACATTTTTCAACTTAGTTTTCTCTAGGAACATATAAAAATTAAACGGGGAGCAACATCGCGAGCTATTGATCTACAACATAGATATGCTAATACTACCAGGACTAAGTTCATGATAAATTAAAGTTCAATTAATCATATTACTTAAGAACTCCCACTTAGATAGACATCCCTCTAATCATCTAAGTGATCACGTGATCCAAATCACCTAAACCATAACCGATCATCACGTGAAATGGAGTAGCTTTCAATGGTGAACATCATTATGTTGATCATATCTACTATATGATTCACGCTCGAACTTTCGGTCTCAGTGTTCCGAGGCCATATCTGCATATGCTAGGCTCGTCAAGTTTAACCTGAGTATTCTGCGTGTGCAAAACTGGCTTGCACCCATTGTAGATGGACGTAGAGCTTATCACACCCGATCATCACGTGGTGTCTGGGCACGACGAACTTTGGCAATGGTGCATACTCAGGGAGAACACTTTTATCTTGAAATTTAGTGAGAGATCATCTTATAATGCTACCGTCAATCAAAGCAAGATAAGATGCATAAAAGATAAACATCACATGCAATCAATATAAGTGATATGATATGGCCATCATCATCTTGTGCTTGTGATCTCCATCTCCGAAGCACCGTCATGATCACCATCGTCACCGGCGCGACACCTTGATCTCCATCGTAGCATCGTTGTCGTCTCGCCAATCTTATGCTTCCACGACTATCGCTACCGCTTAGTGATAAAGTAAAGCATTATAGCGCGATTGCATTGCATACAATAAAGCGACAACCATATGACTCCTGCCAGTTGCCAATAACTCGGTTACAAAACATGATCATCTCATACAATAAAATTTAGCATCATGTCTTGACCATATCACATCACAACATGCCCCGCAAAAACAAGTTAGACGTGCTCTACTTTGTTGTTGCAAGTTTTACGTGGCTGCTACGGGCTGAGCAAGAACCGTTCTTACCTACGCATCAAAACCACAACGATAGTTTGTTACGTTAGTGCTGTTTTAACCTTCTCAAGGACCAGGCGTAGCCACACTCGGTTCAACTAAAGTTGGAGAAACTGACACCCGCCAGCCACCTGTGTGCAAAGCACGTCGGTAGAACCAGTCTCGCGTAAGCGTACGCGTAATGTCGGTCCGGGCCGCTTCATCCAACAATACCGCCGAACCAAAGTTTGACATGCTGGTAAGTAGTATGACTTATATCGCCCACAACTCACTTGTGTTCTACTCGTGCATATGACATCTACGCATAAAACCTGGCTCGGATGCCACTGTTGGGGAACATAGTAATTTCAAAAATTTCCTACGCACATGCAAGATCATGGTGATGCATAGCAACGAGAGGGGAGAGTGTTGTCCACGTACCCTCGTAGACCGAAAGCGGAAGCGTTAGCACAACGTGGTTGATGTAGTCGTACGTCTTCACGATCCGACCGATCCAAGTACCAAACGCACGACACCTCCGAGTTCAGCACACGTTCAGCTCGATGATGTCCCGGGTACTCCGATCCAGCAGAGCTTCACGGGAGAGTTCCGTCAGCACGACGGCGTGGTGACAGTGATGATGTTGCTACCGACGCAGGGCTTCGCCTAAGCACCGCTACGATATGACCGAGGTGGAATATGGTGGAGGGGGGGGGCACCGCACACGGCTGGGAGAGATCAACTGATCAACTTGTGTCTCTAGAGGTGCCCCCTGCCCCTGTATATAAAGGAGCAAGGGGGGAGGCGGCCGGCCTAGGAGGAGGGCGCGCCAAGGGGGGAGTCCTACTCCTACCGGGAGTAGGACTCCTCCTTTCCTTGTTGGAGTAGGAGAGAAGGAAAGAGGAGGAGAGGGAGAATGAAAAGGGGGCTGCACCCCTTGTCCAATTCGGACTAGAGTGGGGGCGCAGGCCTCCTTCCTTTTGGCCTCTCTCCTCTATTCCCGTATGGCCCAATAAGGCCCATATACTCCCCGGCGAATTCCCGTAACTCTCCGGTACTCCGAAAAATACCCGAATCACTCGGAACCTGTCGGATGTCCGAATATAGTCGTCTAATATATCGATCTTTACGTATCGACCAATTGGAGACTCCTCGCCATGTCCCCGATCTCATCCGGGACTCCAAACTACCTTCGATACATCAAATCACATAAACTCATAATACAATCGTCACCGAAGCTTTAAGCGTGCGGACCCTACGGGTTCGAGAACTATGTAGACATGACCGAGAAATGTCTCCGGTCAATAACCAATAGCGGAACCTGGATGCTCATATTGGCTCCCACATACTCTACGAAGATCTTTATCGGTTAGACCGCATAACAACATACGTTGTTCCCTTTGTCATCGGTATGTTACTTGCCCGAGATTCGATCGTCGGTATCTCAATACGTAGTTCAATCTCGTTACCGGCAAGTCTCTTTACTCGTTCCGTAATACATCATCCCGCAACTAACTTATTAGTTGCAATGCTTGCAAGGCTTAAGTGATGTGCATTACCGAGAGGGCCCAGAGATACCTCTCGGACAATCGGAGTGACAAATCCTAATCTCGAAATACGCCAACCCAACAAGTACCTTTGGAGACACCTGTAGAGCACCTTTATAATCACCCAGTTACATTGTGACGTTTGGTAGCACACAAAGTGTTCCTCCGGTAAACGGGAGTTGCATAATCTCATAGTCATAGGAACATGTATAAGTCATGAAGAAAGCAATAGCAACAAACTAAACGATCAAGTGCTAAGCTAACGGAATGGGTCAAGTCAATCACATCATTCTCCTAATGATGTGATACCATTAATCAAATGACAACTCATGTCTATGGTTAGGAAACATAACCATCTTTGATCAACGAGCTAGTCAAGTAGAGGCATACTAGTGACACTCTGTTTGTCTATGTATTCACACATGTATTATATTTCCGGTTAATACAATTCTAGCATGAATAATAAACATTTATCATGATATAAGGAAATAAATAATAACTTTATTATTGCCTCTAGGGCATATTTCCTTCACCTTCATCCTAGAGCAACAAGTATAATCATATCTAAAGCATACTTGCCTAGCATACCAATTCAATATATGAATTTGATCCCATAATAGTTTCCCTTTTTGAGTCAAGCGATAATCCCTAAAGTATTCACGTTGATCCAACGTGTCTCCCATAACACAATTGAATGGGGTTTTCTCAGGATTATCAAAGTAGTACATAATATCTTTCACATAATGAGCATTGAGGGTTTTAGGAGGTTGCCCATCTCCATGAGTAGCAAGTAACCCTAATTTTTTTGGTATTTCATGTTCCATATCCATAACTAAAGATAGAGAACAACTAAGAACAACAAATAAAAACTACTTAGTGATAAAGCAAACAAGCACACACGAGAATATTCACCCCACGCTATGACTCCCCGACAACGGCGCCAGAAAAAGGTCTTGATAACCCACAAGTATAGGGGGTCAATTGTAGCCTCTTTCGATAAGTAAGAGTGTCGAACCCAATGAGGATCTAATGGTAGAACAAATATTCCCTCAAGTTCTATCAACCACCGATACAACTCTACGCACGCTTAATGTTTGCTTTACCTAGAACAAGTATGAAACTGGGAGTACTTTGTAGGTGTTGTTGGATAGGTTTGCAAGATAATAAAGAGCGCGTAAATAAAAAGTAGGGGCTGTTTAGATAAAGAAACAATAAAGTTAGTATAGCGAGTGTGGAAAATTGGTGGTAGGAGTTGTGAAATTGTCCCTAAGCAATTGACTACTTTACTAGACCGATAGCAAGTTTTGTGTGGGAGAGGCCACTGCTAGCATGTCATCCCTGACTTGGAATTCTATGCACTTATGATTGGAACTATTAGCAAGCATCCGCAACTACTAACGTTCATTAAGGTAAAACCCAACCATAGCATTAAGCTATATTGGTCCCTCTTCAATCCCGTATGCATCAATTTCTATGCTAGGTTGAAGCTTCTGTCACTCTTGCCCTCCAATACATAGTCCTATCAACATACAACTAACCCTATGGTGTGATCCACGCGCACGCTCATATGATGGGAACCAAAGGACAACAACATAACCACAAGCAAATTAAATCAATTATAGCAATTCATCAACCACCGATAGGATAACGAAAATCTACTCAGACATCATAGGATGACAACACATCATTGGATAATAATATGAAGCATAAAGCACGATGTTCAAGTAGAGGGTACAGCGGGTTGCGGGAGAGTGGACTGCTATAGATAGAGGGGGAAGGTGATGGAGATGTTGGTGAAGATGATGGAGGTGTTGGTGAAGATCGCAGTGATGATGATGATGGCCACGACAGCGTTCCGGCGCTACCGGAAGAGAAGGGGAGAGGGGGCCCCTTCTTCTTCTTCTTCCTTGACCTCCTCCCTACATGGGAGAATGGTTTCCCCTCTGGTCCTTGGCCTCCATGGCATGGGAGGGGCGAGAGCCCCTCTGATATTGGATCTGTCTCTCTGTCTCTCTCTGTTTCTGCGTTCTGTTATTCTGCCCTTTCACCGTTTCGTATATATATGGAGATCCATAACTCCGATTGGACTGAAACCTTCACCGCGACTTTTTTCTTCCAAAAATTATCTTTCTTGCACCCGAAGAAGAGCATTGACCGCCTTACGAGGGGCCCACGAGGTTCAGGGGCGTGCCTAGGGGGTTGGGGCGCGCCCTCCTGCCTCGTGCCCCCCTCGGGCACCGTCTCACATGGATTCTTCTTCCCATATCTTCCAAATATTCCAAAAATATTCTTCGTCCGTTTTTATCCCGTTTGGATTCCATTTGATATGGGTTTTCTGCAAAACATAAAACATGCAACAAACATGAACTGGCACTGGGCACTGGATCAATATGTTAGTCCCAGAAATAGTATAAAAAGTTGCCAAAAGTATATGAAAGTTGTATAATATTGGCATGGAACAGTCAAAAATTATAGATACGACGGAGACATATCAGTTAGCTGCTATAAATATTTCTCGTAACACTCCTTGGTATGCTGACTATGCTAATTATATTGTTGCTAAATATTTACCACCTAGCTTTACATACCAACAAAAGAAAAAATTCTTCTATGATTTAAGACACTACTTTTGGGATGACCCACATCTTTATAAAGAAGGAATAGATGGTGTTATTAGACGTTATGTACCTGAGCATGAACAGGGACAAATCCTACATAAATGTCACTTTGAAGCTCATGGAGGGCATCATGCTGGAGACAGAACTGCTCACAAGGTATTGCAATCTGGATTTTATTGGCCTACTCTCTTCAAGGATGCTCGTAAGTTCGTCTTATCTTGTGATGAATGACAAAGAATAGGTAATATCGGTAAGCGTCAAGAAATGCCTATGAATTATTCATTTGCTGTTGAACCATTTGATGTTTGGGATTTGATTACATGGGGCCTTTTCCTTCCTCTAATGGGTATACACATATTTTGGCTGTTGTTGGTTAAGTTACTAAATGGGTAGAAGCTATTCCAACCAGTAGTGTTGATCACAACACCTCTATTAAAATGCTTAAGGAAGTTATTTTCCCAAGGTTTGGAGTCCCTATATATTTAATGACTGATGGTGGTTCACATTTTATTCATGGTGCTTCCTGTAAAATGCTTGCCAAGTATGATGTTAACCATAGAATTGCATCACTTTATCATCCTCAGTCTAGTGGTCAAGTTGAACTTATAAATAGAGAAATAAAATTAATTTTGCAAAAGACTGTCAATAGGTCCCGGAAGAATTGGTCTAAGAAGTTAGATGATGCACTTTGGGCTTATAGAACAGCATATAAAAATCCTATGCGTATGTCTCCTTATAAAATGGTTTATGGAAAAGCTTGTCATTTGCCTCTTGAGTTAGAACATAACATATTGGGAAATCAAAGAACTCAACTATGATTTCAAACTTGCTAGTGAAAAGAGGTTATTTTATATTAGCTCATTAGATGAATGGAGAAACCAAGCTTATGAAAATGCCATGTTATTTAAAGAAAAGGTTAAAATATGGCATGATAAAAGAATTCAAAGGCGTGAGTTTAAAGTTGGAGAATATGTTCTTTTGTACAACTCTCATTTCAGATTCTTTGCAGGAAAAATCCTCTCCAAATGGGAAGGACCCTATGTTATCGAGAAGGTTTATCGGTCTGGAGCTATCAAAATAAATAATGCCGAAGGCACTAACCCGAAGGTTATTAATGGGCAACGAATAAAACATTATATCTCATGTACGCCCATTAATGTTGAAAGTAATATTATCGAAACTTTGACACCGGAAGAACACATAAAAGAGTCCTTCCGGAACACTCCAGAATCATGAAAAAGAGGAGGTACATGATACAGTAAGTAAACGGACTCCGAAAAATCCGCAAAAATATTTTTTGTCAGTTTTGGAATATAACAAAAATTAGGAAAATAAGAAACTACCTGGAAGCGTACCCTGGTGGGCACAAGACACTAGGGCGCACCAAGCCAGGCCTGTCCAGGTGGGTTGTGCCTGTTGGAAATATGCCCTAGAGGCAATAATAAATTAGTTATTATTATTATATTTCATTGTTCATGATAATAGTTTATTATCCATGCTAGAATTGTATTGATAGGAAACTCAGATACATGTGTGGATACATAGACAACACCATGTCCCTAGTAAGCCTCTAGTTGACTAGCTCGTTGATCAATAGATGGTTACGGTTTCCTGACCATGGACATTGGATGTCGTTGATAACGGGATCACATCATTAGGAGAATGATGTGATGGACAAGACCCAATCCTAAGCCTAGCACAAGATCGTGTAGTTCGTATGCTAAAGCTTTTCTAATGTCAAGTATCATTTCCTTAGACCATGAGATTGTGCAACTCCCGGATACCGTAGGAGTGCTTTGGGTGTGCCAAACGTCACAACGTAACTGGGTGGCTATAAAGGTACACTACAGGTATCTCCGAAAGTGTCTGTTGGGTTGGCACGAATCGAGACTGGGATTTGTCACTCCGTGTAAACGGAGAGGTATCTCTGGGCCCACTCGGTAGGACATCATCATAATGTGCACAATGTGACCAAGGAGTTGATCACGGGATGATGTGTTACGGAACGAGTAAAGAGACTTGCGGTAACGAGATTGAACAAGGTATCGGGATACCGACGATCGAATCTCGGGCAAGTACAATACCGCTGGACAAAGGGAATTGTATACGGGATTGATTGAATCCTCGACATCGTGGTTCATCCGATGAGATCATCGTGGAACATGTGGGAGCCAACATGGGTATCCAGATCCCGCTGTTGGTTATTGGCCGGAGAGTTGTCTCGGTCATGTCTGCATGGTTCCCGAACCCGTAGGGTCTACACACTTAAGGTTCGGTGACGCTAGAGTTGTTATGGGAAATAGTATGTGGTTACCGAAGGTTGTTCGGAGTCCCGGATGAGATCCCGGACATGACGAGGAGCTCCGGAATGGTCCGGAGGTGAAGATCGGTATATTGGACGAAGGGTATTGGAGTCCGGAATTGTTCCGGGGGTACCAGGTGATGACCAGCGTGTCCGAAAGGGGTTTCGGAGGCCCCGGCAAGCGTTGGGGGGCCTTATGGGCCAAGGGGAGAGGGCACATCAGCCCACTAAGGGGCTGAGCGCCCCTCCCACCCCATCTCACGTAACCAGGAGAGGTGGGGGCGCCACCCCTAGGGCAGCCGCCCCTCCCGGCTTGGGGGGCAAGTTTCCTAGGGGGTGGGGGCGCCCAAACCCATCTAGGGTTTCCCCTGTGGCCGCCGCCCCTCCCCTAGGGAACCCTAGGGCGCCTCCCCCTCCTCCCTTCCCCCTATATATAGTGAGGGAGAGAGAGGGCAGCCGCACCCTTCCCCTGGCGCAGCCCTCTTCCTCCTCCAACACCTCATCCTCCTCCGTAGTGCTTGGCGAAGCCCTGCCGGAGAACCACGAGCTCCATCACCACCACGCCGTCGTGCTGTCGGAGTTTTCCCTCAACTTCTCCTCTCACCTTGCTGGATCAAGAAGGAGGAGACGTCTCCCAACCGTACGTGTGTTGAACGCGGAGGTGCCGTCCGTTCGGCGCTAGGATCATCGGTGATTTGGATCACGACGAGTACGACTCCATCAACCCCGTTCACTTGAACGCTTCCGCTTAGCGATCTACAAGGGTATGTAGATGCACTCTCCTTCCCCTCGTTGCTAGATTACTCCATAGATTGATCTTGGTGATGCGTAGAAAATTTTGAATTTCTGCTACGATCCCCAACAGTGGCATCATGAGCTAGGTCTATGCGTAGTTTCTATGCACGAGTAGAACACAAAGCAGTTGTGGGCGTCGATTTTGTCAATTTACTTGCCGTTACTAGTCTTATCTTGATTCGGCGGCATCGTGGGATGAAGCGGCCCGGACCGACCTTACACGTACTCTTACGTGAGACTGGTTCCACCGACTGACATGCACTAGTTGCATAAGGTGGCTAGCGGGTGTCTGTCTCTCCCACTTTAGTCGGATCGGATTCGATGAAAAGGGTCCTTATGAAGGGTAAATAGAAATTGGCATATCACGTTGTGGTTTTGCGTAGGTAAGAAACGTTCTTGCTAGAAACCTATAGCAGCCACGTAAAAACTTGCAACAACAATTAGAGGACGTCTAACTTGTTTTTGCAGCATATGCCTTGTGATGTGATATGGCCAAAAGGATGTGATGAATGATATATGTGATGTATGAGATTGATCATGTTCTTGTAATAGGAATCACGACTTGCATGTCGATGAGTATGACAACCGGCAGGAGCCATAGGAGTTGTCTTAATTTATTTATGACCTGCGTGTCAACATAAACGTCATGTAATTACTTTACTTTATTGCTAAAGCGTTAGCCATAGTAGTAGAAGTAATAGATGACGAGACAACTTCAAGAAGACACGATGATGGAGATCATGATGATGGAGATCATGGTGTCATGCCGGTGACAACGATGATCATGGAGCCCCGAAGATGGAGATCAAAAGGAGCAAAATGATATTGGCCATATCATGTCACTATTTGATTGCATGTGATGTTTATCATGTTTTACATCTTATTTGCTTAGAACGACGGTAGCTTAAATAAGATGATCCCTCACTAAAATTTCAAGAAAAGTGTTCCCCCTAACTGTGCACCGTTGCGAAGGTTCGTCGTTTCGAAGCACCACGTGATGATCGGGTGTGATAGATTCTAACGTTCGAATACAACGGGTGTAAGCCAGATTTACACATGCAATACACTTAGGTTGACTTGACGAGCCTAGCATGTACATACATGGCCTCGGAAGACGGAAGACCGAAAGGTCGAACATGAGTCGTATAGAAGATACGATCAACATGAGATGTTCACCGTTGATGACTAGTCCGTCTCACGTGATGATCGGACACGGCCTAGTCGATTCGGATCATGTTTCACTTAGATGACTAGAGGGATGTCTATCTGAGTGGGAGTTCATTAAATAATTTGATTAGATGAACTCAATTATCATGAACATAGTCTAAATTGTCTTTGCAAATATGTTGTAGATAAATAGCTCACGTTGTAGCTCCCTGTTTCAATACGTTCCTAGAGAAAGATTAAGTTGAAAGATATTGTAAGCAATGATGCGGACTAGGTCCGTAGTCCGAGGAGTGTCCTCACTGCTACACAGAAGGCTTACGTCTTTGATGCACCGCTCGATGTGCAAACCCCTACAACATCGTCTGTGGATGTTGTGAACACCTGACAGACACATCCTGATGACTACTTGATAGTTTAGTGCACCATACTTTACGGCTTAGAATCGGGATTCCAATGACGTTTTGAACGCCATAGAACATATGAGATGTTCCAAGAGCTGAAATTGGGATTTCAGGCTCATGCCCGTGTTGAGAGGTGTGAGACCTCTGACAAGTTCTTTTGCCAACAAGATGGAGGAGAATAGCTCAGCTAGTGAGCATGTGCTCAGAATGTCTGGGTGCTACAATCACTTAAATCAAGTGGGAGTTAAACTTCCAGATAAGATAGTGATTGATAGAGTTCTCTAGCCACTATCACTAAGCTACTAGATCTTCGTGATGAACTATGACATGCAAGGGATGGAGTTGATCCCGGAGCTGTTCGCGGTGCTTAAGACCGCAAAAGGTAGAAATCAAGAAGGAGCATCAAGTGTTGATGGTTTAACAAGACCACTGGTTTCAAGAAGGGCAAGGGCTAGAAGGGAAACTTCATGGATGGCAAACCAGTTGCCGCTCCAGTGAAGGAACCCAAGGTTGAACCCAAACCCGAGACTAAGTGCTTCTATTGTAAGGGGAACGGTCACTGGTAGCGGAATTACCCCAAATGCATGGTAGATAAGAAGGCTGGCAACTTCAACAAAGTATATACGTGTTATTAATGTGTACCTCACTAGTACTCCTGGTAGCACCTGGGTATTGGATACCGGTTCAGTTGCTATTATTGGTGACTTGAAGCAAAAGCTACGGACTAAACGGAGACTGGCTAAGGGCGAGGTGACGATGTGTGTTGGAAGTGTTTCCAAAGTTGATGAGATCACCATCGCACGCTCCATCTGCCTTCGGGATTAGTATTGAACCTAGATAAATGTTATCAGGTGTCTACGTTGAGCATGAATATGATTAGATCATGTTCATTGCAATACGGTTATTCATTTAAGTTAGAGAATAATGGTTATTCTGTTTACATGAATAATACCTTTCATGGTCATGCACCCTATGTGAATGGTTCATTGAATCTCGGTCGTGGTAATACACATGTTCACGCCAAAAGATGTAGAGTTAATAATGATAGTACCACTTTCTTGTGGCACTGCCGCTTAGGTCATATTGGCGTAAGATGCATGAAGAAACTCCATATCGATGGATGTTTGGAGTCACTTGATTTTGAATCGCTTGACACATGCGAGCCATGCCTCATGGGCAGGATGACTAAGACCCCGTTTTCAGGTACAATGAAACGGGCAAGTGACTTGTTGGAAATCATACATGCTGATGCGTGTGATCCAATGAGAATTGAAGCGTGCGGTGGATATCGCTATTTTCTCATCTTCACTGACGATTTGAGTAGATATAGGTATATTTACTTAATGAAGCACAAGTCTGAAACGTTTGAAAAGTTCAAGCGATTTCAGAGTGAAGTTAAGAATCATCATAACAAGAAGATCAAATTCCTACGATCTGATCAATGAGAATTTCTGAGTTATGAGTTTGGCAATCACTTAAGACATTGTGGAATTGTTTCACAGTTGAAGCCACCTGGAACACCACAGGGTAATGGTGTGTCCGGACGTCGTAATCGAACCTTATGAGATATGGTGCGATCTATGATGTCTCTTACCGATCTACCGTTTTCATTTTGAGGTTATGCGTTAGAGACAGCTGCATTCACTTTAGATAGGACACCATCTAAGTCCGTTGAGACGACGTCGTATGAACATTGGTTTGGCAAGAAACCAAAGTTGTCGTTTCTTAATGTTTGGGGCTGCGATGCTTAAGGCTTCAGCCGGAGAAGCTCGAACCCAAAGCGGACAAACACATCTTCATAGGATACCCAAAGGTGACAGTTGGGTATACCTTCTATCTCAGATCCGAGGGCAAATTGTTTGTCGCTAAGAACGGGTCCTTTCTCGAGAAGGAGTTTCTCTCGAAAGAATTGAGTGGGAGGAAGATAGAACTTGATGAGGTTGTCGAACCTTTACTTCAACCAGAGAGTGATGCAACACAGAAAGATGTTTTCTGTGGCGCCTACGTCTGTTGAATAGGAAGTTAATGATAGTGATCATGAAGCTTCGGATCAAGTTGCTATCGAACCTCGTAGGTCGACAAGGATATGTACTACTCCTGAGTGGTACGGTAATCCTGTCTTAGATATCATGTTGTTAGACAACAATGAACCTACGAGCTATGGAGAAGCGATGGTGGGCCCGTATTCCGACAAATGGTTAGAAGCCATGAAATCCGAGATAGGATCCATATATCAGAACAAAGTATGGACTTTGGTGGACTTGCCCGATGATCGGCAAGCCATTGAGATAAATGGATCTTTAAGAAGAAGACGGACGTGGGCGGTAATGTTACCGTCTATGAAGCTCGACTTGTGGGAAAGAGTCTTTTCACAAGTTCAAGGAGTTGACTACGATGAGAATTTCTCACCCGTAGCGATGCTTAAGTCCGTCGGAATCATGTTAGCATTAGCTGTATTTTTCGATTATGAAATCTTACAGATGGATGTCAAAACAAGTTTTCTTACCAGTTTTCGTAAGAAAAGTTGTATGTGATACAATAAAAGGTTTTGTCGATCCTAAGGATGCTAAAAGGTATGCTGGCTCCAGCAATCCTTCTATGGACTAGAGCAAGCATCTCGGAATCGGAATATATGTTTTGATGGAGTGATCAAAGCTTTTAGGTTTATACAATGTTTGCTAGAAACTTGTATTTACAAGAAAGTGAGTGGGAGCACTACAACATTTCTGATAAGTATATGTGGATGACATATTGTTGATCTGAAATAATGTAGAATTTCTGGAAAGCATAAACGGTTGTTTGAAGAGTGTTTTTCAAAGGAAGACCTGGATAAAGCTGCTTACATATTGGGCATCAAGATCTATAGAGATAGATCAAGACGCCTGATGATACTTTCAAAGAACGCACACCTTGACATGTTTTTGAAGGAGTTCAAAATAGATCAGTCAAAGAAGGGGTTCTTACCTGAGTTGTAAGGTGTGAAGTTGAGTAAGACTCAAAGATTGACCACGGCAGAAGAAAGAGGAAGGACGAAGGTCGTCCCCTATGCTTTTGTCATAGGCTCTATACGGTATGCCATGCTGAGTACCGCACCTGATGTGTGCCTTGCCACATGTCTGGCAAGAGGGTACAAAGGTGATCTAGGAGTGGATCACCAGATAGCGGTCAAAATTATCCTTAGAGGAATAAGGAAATGTTTCTCGGTTATGGAGGTGATAAAGAGTTCGACGTAAAGAGTTACGTCGATGCAAGCTTAACACCTATCCGGATAGCTCTGAGTAGAGATACCGGATACGTATAATGGAGCAACAATTTGGAATAGCTCCAAGTGGAACGTGGTAGCAGCATCTACGATATGACATAAAGTTTTGCGAAATACATAGGGATCTGAATATGGCAAGACCCGTTGACTACAACCTCTCTCACAAGCATAACATGATCAAACCCAGAACTCATTGAGTGTTAATCACATAGTGATGTGAACTAGATTATTGAGTCTAGTAAACTCTTTGGATGTTGGTCACATGGCGATGTGACCTGTGAGTGTTAATCACATGGCGATGTGAACTAGATTATTGACTCTAGTGCAAGTGGGAGACTGTTGGAAATATGCCCTAGAGGCAATAATAAATTAGTTATTATTATTATATTTCATTGTTCATGATAATCGTTTATTATCCATGCTAGAATTGTATTGATAGGAAACTCAGATACATGTGTGGATACATAGACAACACCATGTCCCTAGTAAGCCTCTAGTTGACTAGCTCGTTGATCAATAGATGGTTACGGTTTCCTGACCATGGACATTGGATGTCGTTGATAACGGGATCACATCATTAGGAGAATGATGTGATGGACAAGACCCAATCCTAAGCCTAGCACAAGATCGTGTAGTTCGTATGCTAAAGCTTTTCTAATGTCAAGTATCATTTCCTTAGACCATGAGATTGTGCAACTCCCGGATACCGTAGGAGTGCTTTGGGTGTGCCAAACGTCACAACGTAACTGGGTGGCTATAAAGGTACACTACAGGTATCTCCGAAAGTGTCTGTTGGGTTGGCACGAATCGAGACTGGGATTTGTCACTCCGTGTAAACGGAGAGGTATCTCTGGGCCCACTCGGTAGGACATCATCATAATGTGCACAATGTGACCAAGGAGTTGATCACGGGATGATGTGTTACGGAACGAGTAAAGAGACTTGCCGGTAACGAGATTGAACAAGGTATCGGGATACCGACGATCGAATCTCGGGCAAGTACAATACCGCTGGACAAAGGGAATTGTATACGGGATTGATTGAATCCTCGACATCGTGGTTCATCCGATGAGATCATCGTGGAACATGTGGGAGCCAACATGGGTATCCAGATCCCGCTGTTGGTTATTGGCCGGAGAGTTGTCTCGGTCATGTCTGCATGGTTCCCGAACCCGTAGGGTCTACACACTTAAGGTTCGGTGACGCTAGAGTTGTTATGGGAAATAGTATGTGGTTACCGAAGGTTGTTCGGAGTCCCGGATGAGATCCCGGACATGACGAGGAGCTCCGGAATGGTCCGGAGGTGAAGATCGGTATATTGGACGAAGGGTATTGGAGTCCGGAATTGTTCCGGGGGTACCAGGTGATGACCAGCGTGTCCGAAAGGGGTTTCGGAGGCCCCGGCAAGCGTTGGGGGGCCTTATGGGCCAAGGGGAGAGGGCACATCAGCCCACTAAGGGGCTGAGCGCCCCTCCCACCCCATCTCACGTAACCAGGAGAGGTGGGGGCGCCACCCCTAGGGCAGCCGCCCCTCCCGGCTTGGGGGGCAAGTTTCCTAGGGGGTGGGGGCGCCCAAACCCATCTAGGGTTTCCCCTGTGGCTGCCGCCCCTCCCCTAGGGAACCCTAGGGCGCCTCCCCCTCCTCCCTTCCCCCTATATATAGTGAGGGAGAGAGAGGGCAGCCGCACCCTTCCCCTGGCGCAGCCCTCTTCCTCCTCCAACACCTCATCCTCCTCCGTAGTGCTTGGCGAAGCCCTACCGGAGAACCACGAGCTCCATCACCACCACGCCGTCGTGCTGTCAGAGTTTTCCCTCAACTTCTCCTCTCACCTTGTTGGATCAAGAAGGAGGAGACGTCTCCAAATCGTACGTGTGTTGAACGCGGAGGTGCCGTCCGTTCAGCGCTAGGATCATCGGTGATTTGGATCACGACGAGTACGACTCCATCAACCCCGTTCACTTGAACGCTTCCGCTTAGCGATCTACAAGGGTATGTAGATGCACTCTCCTTCCCCTCGTTGCTAGATTACTCCATAGATTGATCTTGGTGATGCGTAGAAAATTTTGAATTTCTGCTATGATCCCCAACAGTGCCCACCTCGGGTACCCCATGGACTCCGTTTTTCTATAGTTTGCTTGTCTCCCAAGATAAAAAATCTTCACGTACCCCCCGAACCTATTGACTACCGTACAACAACAACAACAACAACAACAAAGCCTTTAGTCCCAAGCAAGTTGGGGTAGGCTAGAGGTGAAACCCATAAGATCTCGCAACCAACTCATGGCTCTGGCACATGGATAGCAAGCTTCCATGCACCCCTGTCCATAGCTAGCTCTTCGGTGATACCCCAATCCTTCAGGTCTCTCTTAACGGACTCCTCCCATGTCAAATTCGGTCTACCCCGCCCTCTCTTGACATTCTCCGCACGCTTTAGCCATCCGCTATGCACTGGAGCTTCTGGAGGCCTGCGCTGGATATGCCCAAACCATCTCAGACGATGTTGGACAAGCTTCTCTTCAATTGGTGCTACCCCAACTCTATCTCGTATATCATCATTCCGGACTCGATCCTTCCTCGTGTGGCCACACATCCATCTCAACATACGCATCTCCGCCACACCTAACTGTTGAACATGTCGCCTTTTAGTCGGCCAACACTCAGCGCCATACAACATTGCGGGTCGAACCGCCGTCCTGTAGAACTTGCCTTTTAGCTTTTGTGGCACTCTCTTGTCATAGAGAATGCCAGAAGCTTGGCGCCACTTCATCCATCCGGCTTTGATCCGATGGTTCACATCTTCATCAATACCCCCATCCTCCTGCAGCATTGACCCCAAATACCGAAAGGTGTCCTTCCGAGGTACCACCTGGCCATCAAGGCTAACCTCCTCCTCCTCACACCTAGTAGTACTGAAACCGCACATCATGTACTCGGTTTTAGTCCTACTAAGCCTAAACCCTTTCGATTCCAAGGTTTGTCTCCATAACTCTAACTTCCTATTTACCCCCGCCCGACTATCGTCAACTAGCACCACATCATCCGCAAAGAGCATACACCATGGGATATCTCCTTGTATATCCCTTGTGACCTCATCCATCACCAATGCAAAAAGATAAGGGCTCAAAGCTGACCCCTGATGCAGTCCTATCTTAATCGGGAAGTCATCAGTGTCGACATCACTTGTTCGAACACTTGTCACAACATTATCGTACATGTCCTTGATGAGGGTAATGTACTTTGCTGGGACTTTGTGTTTCTCCAAGGCCCACCACATGACATTCCGCGGTATCTTATCATAGGCCTTGTCCAAGTCAATGAACACCATATGCAAGTCCTTCTTTTGCTCCCTATATCTCTCCATAAGCTGTCGTGCCAAGAAAATGGCTTCCATGGTCGACCTCCCAGGCATGAAACCAAACTGGTTTTTGGTCACGCTTGTCATTCTTCTTAAGCGGTGCTCAATGACTCTCTCCCATAGCTTCATTGTATGGCTCATCAGCTTAATTCCACGGTAATTAGTACAACTCTGAACATCCCCCTTGTTCTTGAAGATTGGTACTAATATACTCCGTCTCCATTCTTCTGGCATCTTGTTTGCCCGAAAAATGAGATTGAAAAGCCTGGTTAGCCATACTATCGCTATGTCCCCGAGACCTTTCCACACCTCAATGGGGATACAATCCGGGCCCATCGCCTTGCCTCCCTTCATCCTTTTTAAAGCCTCCTTGACCTCAGACTCCTGGATTCGACGCACAAAACGCATGCTGGTCTCATCAAAAGAGTCGTCCAGTTCAATGGTAGAGCTTTCATTCTCCCCATTGAACAGCTTGTCGAAGTACTCCCGCCATCTATGCTTAATCTCCTCGTCCTTCACCAAGAGTTGGCCTGCTTCGTCCTTGATGCATTTGACTTGGCCAATATCCCTCGTCTTCCTCTCTCGGATCTTGGCCATCTTATAGATGTCCCTTTCGCCTTCCTTCGTGCCTAACCGTTGGTAGAGGTCCTCATACGCCCGACCCCTTGCTTCACCAACAGCTCGCTTTGCGGCCTTCTTCGCCATCTTGTACTTCTCTATGTTGTGTGCACTCCTATCCAGGAATAGGCATCTAAAGCAATCTTTCTTCTCTTTAATCGCCTTCTGGACATCATCATTCCACCACCAGGTATCCTTATCTTTGCTTCTCATTCCCCTGGACACTCCAAACTCCTCTGAGGCCACCTTACGAATGCAAGTCGCCATCTTCATCCACACATTGTCCGCATCCCCTCCTTCCTCCCAAGGGCCCTCCTTAATGAACCTCTCCTTGAACGCCTGAGCTACCTCCCCCTTGAGCTTCCACCACTTCGTTCTAGCGACTTTAGCCCACTTATCCCGCTGGACACGAATCCGAAAGCGGAAGTCAGCAACCACCAGCTTATGCTGGGGTACAACACTCTCTCCAGGTATCACCTTACAGTCTAGGCACGCACGCCTGTGTTCCCTTCTCGAGAGGATGAAATCAATCTGGCTAGAGTGTTGGCCACTACTAAAAGTCACCAGATGTGATTCTCTCTTTCTAAAGAGGGTGTTGGCTACAATCATGTTGTAGGCTAGAGCAAAGCTTAAGACATCTTCTCCTTCTTGATTCCTGATGCCATAGCCAAAGCCCCCATGCGCCCCTTCAAAACCTGTGTTAGATGTACCCACGTGGCCATTGAGGTCTCCTCCTATGAAGAGCTTCTCACCAATCGGTACACTCCTAACCATGTCTTCCAGGCCTTCCCAGAACTCCCTCTTGGTGTTCTCATTGTGGCCTACTTGCGGGGCATACGCGCTGATAACATTGAGAACCAAGTCCTCAACTACCAGCTTGACCAGGATAATCTGGTCCCCACGTCTCTTGACGTCTACCACTCCATACTTGAGGCTCTTGTTGATCAAGATGCCTACGCCATTTCTGTTTGCAGCCGTCCCCGTGTACCATAGCTTGAAGCCGGTATCCTCCACCTCCTTCGCCTTCTGTCCTCTCCATTTGGTTTCTTGGACGCAAAGGATATCAACACCTCTCCTCACCGCTGCATCAACTAGCTCCCGAAGCTTCCCTGTCAGAGACCCTACATTCCAGCTACCTAAGCGAATCCTCCTAGGCTCGGCTAGCTTCCTTACCCTTCGCACTCGTCGAGTCAAATGCGAAGACCCTTGCTCATTTTCCACTACATCCGGGCGCCGGTGTAGCGCGCCACTAAGGATGCGACGACCCGTATACGTTTTGGGTTTCATCTCCATAAGAGTGGCTGAGTTTTTACGTTGGCTCGCCAAGCCTATCACAACCCTCCTCCTTTACCCGGGCTTGGGACCGGCTATGTTGAGACAACATAGGCGGAGTTGAACCTATTGACTACCGTATCGCAGAGAAATCTTATGTTTTCTTTCCTTGTAGTTTTCTGTCAGATACCATCTACCATGGCCGCTTCAAGCTCCTCCAAGGACAAGTTCTTCAAGAATGTCATGAACCCATATTTGCGGGAGGTGGTGCAGCACCCTCAAGTCATCCAGATGCATGAGGGGTGCTTCACATCTGTGATGTGCAAGGTCCCAAGGGGATGGGAACCGTGGAGGCCAGGCTTGAAGTTATGGAGCAGGAGGTCTTCCGGTGCAAGGGGATGGTGGAGCGTGGACTCAATGCCAATCACCTCATGATCACAGACCTTACCCGTGATCTCAAGGTGGATGGCAAGTCCATGAAGGACATCGTCTTCAGCCTCAACAAGCAAATTAACTTCCTCCAAAGCCAGATCTACGATCTCCAAAACCAAGCTTTGAATATGAGGCGAGGTTTAAAGGTATGAGTTTGGCTGCCGGTTGCAGGGCCCGAGAGACTCACTCCTCCTCTTATGATGGTGGACCTCTTCCATGGAAACCTGAGGATAGGATCTCTACTTCATCACCACAACCTTCTTCTTCATCATCAAAGGAGAATTGAGTATCGGGTATGGGCACTCCCCTTGGCTTCCGCCAAGCTTGGGGGAGGTGCCCCGGTATCGTGTCACCCCACTATCTTTTGCTTTTACTTATCTTAGTTTGATCCATAGTTATCTTTTGCTTTATATGAATACAACTTTAGTTCGATCCTTTCTTTTCGAGAGTTTGCTTAGTGATCTATCCTTGTAATCGTGTGCGAGATATATAATAAAGTTTAGTTTGAGTTTTCGCTTCTTTACTTTCATGTTGGAATAAAAAGAAAGGAAATAAATTAACAAGATCATATGCTAATCTTATGGTAGGTGATGACACCACATAAGGAAAAGTATAAGTAGAAAATTTTATTAGAGATTGACAAACATAGCATTGGTCAATGATGCAACTCATGAAAGAATTAATAAGGGAAGAGAAGATTCACATATAAATACACTATCGTGGAAATCTTTTGTGATTGTGAGCCCCCATCAAAATATTATATGCCAAAATTGTTGATGTTGGACAAGGAAGACAATGTAATGATTTATGCTGGTTCATATTCACACAGAAGTTATATTGTCATAGATCCTTCAACATGTGGTGCTTGCCCCTATCTTCGCTAGCCAAAAATTCTGCACTAAGTAGAGATACTACTTGTGCATCCAAAAACCCTTAAACCTAGATCTTATTTTCAAGGGTCCACCATACCTACCTAGGGATTGAGCAAGATCCTTCAAGTAAGTTATCATCAGTGCAATAAGGCAATAAAAATTGCTGCTAAAAGTGTGAGATCATTTAGTGTAAGAGAAAATTGAGCATTGTACGAACTTGTGATGGTGAAGAATAAAAGCGACAGACTGCATAATAAAGGTTGCCATCACAAGGGCCAATACAACGTGACGTTCTTTTGCACTAAGGGGTTGAGCATACAAACAAATAAGTTCATGGCAACCTCTGCTTCCCTCTGCGAAGGGCCTATCTTTTACTTTTATGTATTTACTTTTATGCAAGAGTCAAAGTTTTTCTCTCTATTCCTTTTTATTTTCCTCCTTTGGCAAGCATCATGTGTTTGAGGAAAGATCTAGGCACATATGTCCAGTTGAATATTGGTAGCATGAGGTATTATTGTTGACATCACCCTTGAGGTGAATACGTTGGGAGGCAAAACTAAAAGCCCCTATCTTTCTATGTGTCCGGTTGAGACGTTTTGCTCATGTGTATGCGGTGAGTGTTAGCAATCATAGAAGACTATATGATGGTTGAGTATGTGGACTTGCCTAAGGGCTCCAATACGTGACCCTTCCTGAAAATATGATGAATTGTAGTTGCAAAGTTGACTAAGAACATAATTTGTTGGTTTCTAATAGAGTTTATGCTTTATACTTCAATAGCATGATGAATTGTTACTTATTCATGAGAAGTCTATGATAACAGTTCTACGATAAAAGTGTTATGTTTAAATTTGTTGTTGTTATAAAAATCAACATGATGCTTCTATGTCCGTATTTTGTTTTTATTGACACCACTCTCTCTCTAAGCATGTGGACATGTTTTTCGATTTCGGTTTTCGCTTGAGGACAAGCGAGGTCTAAGCTTGGGGGAGTTGATACGTCCATTTTGCATCATGTTTTCCTACTGTTATTTATGATGTTTTATGCATAATAATGCTTTTTGGAGTAATTTTAATGCCCTTTCTCTCATAATATGAAGGTACACACAAAGAGGGAGAATTTTGCCAGCTAGAAATCTGAACCTGGAAAAGCTACGTCAGGCTACCTATTCTGCACAACTCCAAACAATGTTTTATGGAATATATGAGGAATATTGGCCAAGGCGCGCCCTGGTGTCTTGTGCTCACCAGGGTGGCCCCCTCTGATACATCTTCAACGTATCTATAATTTTTGATTGCTCCATGCTATATTATCTTCTGTTTTGGACATTATTGGGCTTTATTATCCACTTTTATATTATTTTTGGGACTAACCTACTAACCGGAGGCCCAACCCAGAATTGCTGTTTTTTTGCATATTTTAGGGTTTTGAAGAAAAGGAATATCAAACGGAGTCCAAGCAGAATGAAACCGTCGGGAACGTGATTTTTGGAACGAACAAGATCCCGGAGACTTGGACCCTACGTCAAGCAACCAACAGGGAGGGCACGAGGTAGGGGGGCGCGCATACCCCCCCAAGCGCGCCCTCCACCCTCGTGGGCCCCTTGTTGCTCCACTGACGTACTTCTTCGTCCTATATATACCTACGTACCCCAAACGATTAGATATGGAGCCAAAACCCTAATTCCACCACCGTAACTTTCTGCATCCACGAGATCCCATCTTAGGGCCTGTTCCGGAGGTCCGCCGGAGGGGGCATCGATCATGGAGGGCTTCTACATCAACACCATAGCCTCTCCGATGATGTGTGAGTAGTTTACCTCAGACCTACGGGTCCATAGTTATTAGCTAGATGGCTTCTTCTCTCTTTTTGGATCTCAATACAAAGTCCCCCCCCTCTCTTGTGGAGATCTATTCGATGTAATCTTCTTTTTGCGGTGTGTTTGTTGAGATCGATGAATTGTGGGTTTATGATCAAGTTTATCTATGAACAATATTTGAATCTTCTCTGAATTCTTTTATGTATGGTTGGTTATCTTTGCAAGTCTCTTTGAATTATCAGTTTGGTTTTTACTAGATTGATATTTCTTGCAATGGGAGAAGTGCTTAGCTTTGGGTTCAATCTTGCGGTGTCCTTTCCCTGTGACAGTAGAGGCAGCAAGGCACGTATTGTATTGTTGCCATCGAGGATAACAAGATGGGGTTTTCATCATATTGCATGAGTTTATCCCTCTACATCATGTCATCTTGCTTAAGGCGTTACTCTGTTCTTATGAACTTAATACTCTAGATGCATGATGGATAGCGGTCGATCTGTGGAGTAACAGTAGTAGATGCAGGCAGGAGTCGGTCTACTTGTCTCGGACGTGATTCCTATATACATGATCATACCTAGATATTCTCATAACTATGCTCAATTCTGTCAATTGCTCAACAGTAATTCGTTCACCCACTATAAAATACTTATGCTCTTGAGAGAATCAACTAGTGAAACCTATGGCCCCCGGGTCTATCTTTATCATATTAACCTTCCAACACTTAGTTATTTTCATTGCCTTTTATTTTACTTTGCATCTTTATCATAAAAATACCAAAAATAGTATCTTATCATATCTATCAGATCTCACTCTCGTAAGTGACGTGTAGGGATTGACAACCCCTTATTGCGTTGGTTGCGAGGATTTATTTGTTTTGTGCAGGTGCGAGGGACTCGCGCTTAGCCTCCTACTGGATTGATACCTTGGTTCTCAAAAACTGAGGGAAATACTTACGCTACTTTGCTGCATCACCCTTTCCTCTTCAAGGGAAAACCAACACAGTGCTCAAGAGGTAGCAAGAAGGATTTCTGGCGCCGTTGCCGGGGAGGTCTACGCACAAGTTAACATACCAAGTACCCATCACAAACCCTTATCTCCGAATTACATTATTTGCCATTTGCCTCTCGTTTTCCTCTCCCCCACTTCACCATTGCCGTTTTATTCGCCCTCTCTCTCTCTATCCTCCCTCTCTTTCTCTATTTGCCTCTTTTTGCCCGTTCCTCGTTTGCTTGTGTGTTGGATTGCTTGCTTGTCATGATGGCTCAAGATAACACTAAATTGTGTGACTTTACCAATACCAACAACAATGATTTTATTAGCACTCCGATTGCTCCTCTTACCGTTGCTAAATTTGATAAAAGTGGGATTGAAGAGATCAAAACTCTAGATGTTAATGAACCTACTATTTTGGATTTCAAGGAATTTAATTATGATAGCTGCTCTTTGATAGATTGTATTTCCTTGTTGCAATCCGTGCTAAATTCTCCTCATGCTTATAGCCAAAATAAAGCTTTTACCAAACATATCATTGATGCTTTGATGCAATCTTATGAAGAAAAACTTGAGTTGGAAGTTTCTATCCCTAGAAAACTTTATGATGAGTGGGAACCAACTATTCAAATTAAGATTAAAGATCATGAATGCTATGCTTTGTGTGATTTGGGTGCTAGTGTTTCCATGATTCCAAAGACTTTGTGTGATTTGTTAGGTTTCCGTGATTTTGATGATTTCTCTTTAAACTTGCACCTTGCGGATTCCACTATTATGAAACCTATGGGAATAATTAATGATGTTCTTATTGTTGCAAATAGGAATTATGTGCCCGTAGATTTTATTGTTCTTGACATAAATTGCAATCCTTCATGTCCTATTATTCTTGGTAGACCTTTCCTTAGAACGATTGGTGCAATTATTGATATGAAGGAAGGAAATATTAGATTCCAATTTCCGTTAAGGAAAGGCATGGAACACTTTCCTAGAAAGAAAATTAAATCACCCTATGAATCTATTATGAGAGCCACTTATGGATTGCCTACCAAAGATGGCAATACCTAGATCTATCCTTGCTTTTATGCCTAGCTAGGGGCGTTAAACGATAGCACTTGTTGGGAGGCAACCCAATTTTATTTTTATTCCTTGCTTTTTGCTCCTGTTTAGTAATAAATAATTTATCTAGCCTCTGTTTTGGTTGTGTTTTTTGTGTTTTAATTAATGTTTGTGCCAAGTAGAACCGTTGGGAAGACTTGGGGAAAATCTTGTTAATCTTGCTGTAAAAAACAGAAACTTTAGCGCTCACGAGAACTGCTTCCATTTCTATTTGGAAAGTCCTATTTAGTTAATTCTTTTTTCAGATGATTAATAGATAAATATCTCACGTCCAGCAATTTATTTTAGAATTTTTGGGGTTCCATATCTTGCGCTAGCTACAGATTACTACAGACTGTTCTGTTTTTGACAGAATCTGTTTTTCGTGTGTTGTTTGCTTATTTTGATGAATCTAGGGCTAGTAAAATAGTTTGTAAACCATAGAGAAGTTGGAATACAGTAGGTTTAACACCAATATAAATAAAGAATGAGTTCATTACAGTACCTTGAAGTGGTCTTTTGTTTTCTTTCGCTAACGGAGCTCACGAGATTTTCTACTTTGAGTTTTGTGTTGTGAAGTTTTCAAGTCTTGGGTAAGGATTTGATGGATTATGGAACAAGGAGTGGAAAGAGCCTAAGCTTGGGGATGCCCATGGCACCCCCAAGATAACCTAAGGACACCAAAAAGCCAAAGCTTGGGGATGCCCCAGAAGGCATCCCCTCTTTCGTCTACTTCCATCGGTAACTTTACTTGGAGCTATATTTTTATTCACCACATGATATGTGTTTTGCTTGGAGCGTCTTGTATTATTTGAGTCTTTGATTTTTAGTTTACCACAATCATCTTTGCTATACACACCTTTTGAGATAGACACACATGATTCGGAAATTATTAGAATACTCTATGTGCTTCACTTATATCTTTTGAGTTATATAGTTTTGCTCTACTACTCCACTTATATATTTTAGAGCACGGTGGTGGATTTGTTTTATAGAAACTATTGATCTCTCATGCTTCACTTAGATTATTTTGAGAGTTTTAAATAGCATGGTAATTTGCTTAAATAATCCTAATATGGTAGGTATTCAAGATTAGTAAAAACTTTCTTATGAGAGTTTTGAATACTAAGAGAGGTTTGATGCTTGATGATTGTTTTGAGATATGGAGGTAGTGATATTAAAGTTTTGCTAGTTGAGTAGTTGTGAAATTGAGAAATACTTGTATTGAGTTTGCAAGTCCCGTAGCATGCACATATGGTAAATGTTATGTAACAAATTTGAAACATGAGGTGTTCTTTGATTGTCTTCCCTTATGAGTGGCGGTCGGGGACGAGCGATGGTCTTTTCCTACCAATCTATCCACCTAGGAGCATGCACGTAGTGCTTGGTTTTTGATGACTTGTAGATTTTTGCAATAAGTATGTGAGTTCTTTATGACTAATGTTGAGTCCATGGATTATACGCACTCTCACCCTTCCATCATTGCTAGCCTCTTCGGTACCGTGCATTGCCCTTTCTCACATTGAGAGTTGGTGCAAACTTCGCCGGTGCATCCAAACCCCGTGATATGATATGCTCTTTCACACATAAACCTCCTTATATCTTCCTCAAAACAGCCACCATACCTACCTATTATGGCATTTCCATAGCCATTCCGAGATATATTGCCATGCAACTTTCCACCATCCTGTTTATCATGACACATTCATCATTTTCATATTGCTTAGCATGATCATGTAGTTGACATAGTATTTGTGGCAAAGCCACCGTTCATAATTCTTTCATACATGTCACACTTGATTCATTGCATATCCCGGTACACCGCCGGAGGCATTCATATAGAGTCATGCCTTGTTCTAGTATCGATTTGTAATCATTGAGTTGTAAATAAATAGAAGTGTGATGATCATCATTTAATAGAGCATTGTCCCAATAAAAAAAGGGAGAAAGGCCAAATTAAAAAGGAAGGCCCAAAAAAAGAGAAATGAAAAGGGACAATGCTACTATCTTATTTCCACACTTGTGCTTCAAAGTAGCACCATGAACTTCATGATAGAGAGTCTCTTGTTTTGTCACTTGCATATACTAGTGGGAATTTTTCATTATAGAACTTGGCTTGTATATTCCAACAATGGGCGTCCTCAAGTGCCCTAGGTCTTCGTGAGCAAGCAAGTTGGATGCACACCCACTAGTTTCTTTTGTTGAGCTTTCATACATTTATAGATCTAGTGCATCCGTTGCATGGCAATCCCTACTCCTTGCATTAACATCAATCGATGGGCATCTCCATAGCCCATTGATTAGCCTCGTTGATGTGAGACTTTCTCCTTTTTTGTCTTCTCCACATAACCCCCATCATTATACTCTATTCCACCCATAGTGCTATATCCATGGCTCACGCTCATGTATTGTGTGAAGGTTTATAAAGTTTGAGATTACTAAAGTATAAAACAATTGCTTGGCTTGTCATCAGGGTTGTGCATGATGAGAGCATTCTTGTGTGACGAAAATGGAGCATGACTAAACTATATGATTTTGTAGGGATGAACTTTCTTTGGCCATGTTATTTTGAGAAGACATAATTGCTTAGTTAGTATGCTTGAAGTATTATTATTTCTATGTCAATATTAAACTTTTATCTTGAATCTTTCGGACCTGAATATTCATGCCACAATTAAGAAGAATTACACTGAAATTATGCCTAGTAGCATTCCACATCAAAAATTCTATTTTAATCATTTACCTACTCGAGGAAGAGCAGGAATTAAGCTTGGGGATGCTTGATACGTCTCCAACGTATCTATAATTTTTGATTGCTCCATGCTATATTATCTTCTGTTTTGGACATTATTGGGCTTTATTACCCACTTTTATATTATTTTTGGGACTAACCTACTAAACGGAGGCCTAGCCCAGAATTGTTGTTTTTTTGCCTATTTTAGGGTTTCGAAGAAAAGGAATATCAAACGGAGTCCAAACGGAATGAAACCTTCGGGAACGTGATTTTTGGAACGAACAAGATCCAGGAGACTTGGACCCTACATCAAGCAACCAACAGGGAGGCCACGAGGTACGGGCGCGCCTACCCCCCCCCCCCCAGGCGCACCCTCCACCCTCATGGGCCCCCTGTTGCTCCACCGATGTACTTCTTCCTCCTATATATACCTATGTACCCCCAAACGATTAGATACAGAGTCAAAACCCTAATTCCACCGCCGTAACTTTCTGTATCCACGAGATCCCATCTTGGGGCCTGTTCCGGAGCTCCACCGGAGGGGGCATCGATCACGGAGGGCTTCTACATCAACACCATAGCCTCTTTGATGATGTATGAGTAGTTTACCTCAGACCTACGGGTCCATAGTTATTAGCTAGATGGCTTCTTCTCTCTTTTTGGATCTCAATACAAAGTTCTCCCCCTCTCTTGTGGAGATCTATTCGATGTAATCTTCTTTTTGCGGTGTGTTTGTTGAGATCGATGAATTGTGGGTTTATGATCCAGTTTATCTATGAACAATATTTGAATCTTCTCTGAATTCTTTTATGTATGGTTGGTTATCTTTGCAAGTCTCTTCGAATTATCAGTTTGGTTTTTGCTAGATTGATATTTCTTGCAATGGGAGAAGTGCTTAGCTTTGGGTTCAATCTTGCGGTGTCCTTTCCCAGTGAAAGTAGGGGCAGCAAGGCATGTATTGTATTGTTGCCATCGAGGATAACAAGATGGGGTTTCATCATATTGCATGATTTTATCCCTCTACACCATGTCATCTTGCTTAAGGTGTTACTTTGTTCTTATGAACTTAATACTCTAGATGCATGCTGGATAGCGGTTGATGTGTGGAGTAATAGTAGTAGATGCAGGCAGGAGTCTGTCTACTTTTCTCGGATGTGATGCCCATATACATGATCATACCTAGATATTCTCATAACTATGCTCAATTCTGTCAATTGCTCAACAGTAATTCGTTCACCGACCGTAAAATACTTATGCTCTTGAGAGAAGACACTAGTGAAACCTATGGCCCCCGGGTCTATCTTTATCATATTAATCTTCCAACACTTAGTTATTTTCATTGCCTTTTATTTTACTTTGCATCTTTATCATAAAAATACCAAAAATATTATCTTATCATATCTTTCAGATCTCACTCTCGTAAGTGACCGTGTAGGGATTGACAACCCCTTATCGCGTTGGTTGCGAGGATTTATTTGTTTTGTGCAGGTGCAAGGGACTCGCATGTAGCCTCCTACTGGATTGATACCTTGGTTCTCAAAAACTAAGGGAAATACTTACGCTACTTTGCCGTATCACCCTTTCCTCTTCAAGGGAAAACAAATGCAGTGCTCAAGAGGTAGCACCCTCCGGTGCCCATATTTTGGTATATAAGTCATTTTGACCTAGGAAAAATAAGGAGAGGACTTTCGGGGCGGAGCACCGCCGTCTCGAGGTGGAACTTGGGCAGGAGCACTTTTTCCCTCCGGTGGGGCAATTTCGCCAGGGGAACTTCTCTCCCGGAGGGGGAAATCATCGTCATCATTATCACCAACAACTCTCCCATCTTGGGGAGGGAAATTTCCATCAACATCTTCAACATCACCATCTCATCTCAAATCCTAGTTCATCTCTTGTGTTCAATCTCTCTACTAGAACTATAGATTGGTGCTGGTGGGTGACTAGTAGTGCTGATTACATCTTTACTATATGGTTTATTTGGTGGAAGATTATCTATTCAGATCCATTATGCTATTTAATACCCCTCTGATCTTGAGCATGTTTATCAATGTTGAGTAGTTACTTTTGTTCTTGAGGTCACGGGAGATACCATGTTGCAGGTAATCATGTGAACTTGATATGTGTTCGATATTTTGATAGTATCTATGTTGTGATTCCCTTAGTGGTGTCATGTGAACGTCGACTACATGACACTTCACCATATTTGGGCCTAAGGGAATGCAGTGGAGTAGTTATTGGATATGATGGGTTGTGAGAGTGACAGAAGCTTAAACCCTAGTTTATGCGCTATTCCGTAAGGGACTGATTTGATCCAAAAGTTTAATGCTATGGTTAGAATTTATTCTTAATACTTTTCTCGTAGTTGCGGATGCTTGCGAGGGGGTTAATCATAAGTAGGAGGCTTGTTCAAGTAATAAAAACACCTAAGCATCGGTCCACCCACATATCAAATTATCAAAGTAGCAAATACAAATCTAAACAACATGATGAAAGTGACTAGATGAAATTCCCGTCTACCCTCAAGAACGATTTTCTTATTATAAGAGACAGTTTTGGCATGTCCTTTGCCTCAAAAGGATTGGGCTACCTTGCTACACTTTTGTTATTATTACCGTTACTTGATCGTTACAAATTATTTTGCTATCAAACTACTCGGTTACTTACAATTTTTGCACTTGCAGACATCACCTTGCTGAAAACCACTTGTCCTTTCCTTCTGCTCCTCATTGGGTTCGACACTCTTACTTATCAAAAAGAGCTACTATTAATCCCTGTACTTGTGGGTCATCAGCTCCTCCCGAGAAAATAGCATACGGTGGGTAAACAAATTTATGTTGGGCAATTGATAGAAAAGCAAATAATTATGACGATATCCAAGGCAATGTTCATGTATATAGGCATCACGTCCAAGATTAGTAGACCGACTCCTGCCTGCATCTACTACTGTTACTCCACACATCGACCGCTATCCAGCATGCATCTAGTTTATGAAGTTCATGGAGACACGGAGTAATGCAATAAGAACGATGGCATGATGTAGACAAGATCTATTCATGTAGGAATAGATTCCATCTTTTTATCCTTAATGGCAACGATACATGCGTGTCATGTCTCCTTCTGTCATTGAGAATATAAGCACCGCAAGATCGAACCCATCACAAAGCACCTCTTCCCATTGCAAGAAAAATCAATCTAGTTGGCCAAACCAAACCAAAGTTTCGGAGAAGAAATATATACGAGGCTATAAGGATCATGCATATAAGAGTTCAAAGAAGACTCAAATAATATTCATAGATAGATCTAATCATAAAATCACAATTCATCGGATCCAACAAACACACCGCAAAAAGTCATTACATCAAATAGATCTCCAAGAACGTCGAGGAGAACATTGTATTGAGAATCAAAAAGAGAGAAGAAGCCATCTAGCTACTGTCTACGGACCCGTAGGTCTGTGGTAAACTACTCACGCATCATTGGAGGAACAACAATGAGGATGATAAACCCCTTTGTGATCGTTTCCCCCTCCGGCAAGGTGCCGAAATAGGGCTCTAGATTGGATCTCGTGGTTCTGGAACTTGCGGCAAGTGGAATTGTGTTTCGTCGACTCCCGGAGGGTTTCTGGAATATTTGGGTATTTATAGAGCTGAGAGGCGGTGGAGAAGCTTCCCATGGGCCCAACAAGGCATCAGGGTGCGCCAGGGGCCTCTAGCATGCCCTGGTGTCTTGTGGGCCCTATGGGCCTCCTTTGGTGCACCTCCTAGGCTCCCTGTGAAGGAAATATGCCCTAGAGGCAATAGTAAAGTTGTTGTTTTATATTTCCTTATTCATGATAAAGGTTTATTATTCATGCTAGAATTGTATTGATCGGAAACCTTAATACATGTGTGAATACATAAACAAACACTGTGTGCCTAGTGAGCCTCTACTAGACTGGCTCGTTGATCAAAGATGGTTAAGGTTTCCTAACCATGGACATGAGTTGTCATTTTATAATGGGATCACATCATTAGGATAATGATGTGATGGACAAGACCCATTCGTTAGCTTACCATAATGATCGTTCAGTTTTATTGCTATTGCTTTCTTCATGTCAAATACATACTCCTTCGACTATGAGATTATGCAACTCCTGGATACCGGAAGAATGCCTTGTGTGCTATCAAACGTCACAATGTAACTAGGTGATTATAAAGATGCTCTACAGGTATCTCCAAAGGTGTTTGTTGAGTTGGCATAGATTGAGATTAGGATTTCTCACTCCGAGTATCAGAGAGGTATCTCTGGGCCCTCTCGTAATACACATCATAAGCTTGCAAGCAAACGACTAAGGAGTAAGTCATGAGGTGATGTATTACGGAATGAGTAAAGAGACTTGTCGGCAATGATATTGAACTAGGTATGAAGATACCGACGATCGAATCTCGGGAAAGTAACATACCGATAGACAAAGGGAATTACATATGTTATCATAACGGTTTGACCGATAAAGATCTTCGTAGAATATATAGGAGCCAATATGGGCATCCAGGTTCTGCTATTGGTTATTGATCGAAGAGGTGTCTCGGTCATGTCTACACAGTTCTTGAACCCGTAGGGTCCGCACGCTTAACGTTCGATGACGATATAGTGTTATATGAGTTACGTGACCGAATGTTGTTCAGAGTCCCGGATGATATCACGGACATGACAAGGACTCTCTAAATGGTCGAGAGGTAAAGATTGATATATAGGACGATGGCATTCGGACACCGGAAGTGTTTTCGGGGTTACCACGTACTCATCAGGTCACCGAAAGGGGTTTCGGGCACCCCCGGCAAAAGATATGGGCCTTATAGGCCAAGAGGTGAAACACACCAACCACAAGGGGCTGGTGTGCCCCCCATATGGGCCGGCCTAAGAGGAGAAGACAGAGGGGAAAGGGAAATGAAAGAGAGGAATAGGATTCCCCTTCCTTCCCTCTCCCCCTCTTTCCTCCCCCCTCCGACATATATGGCAGGGGGCGCGCGCTAGGGAGGAGCCCAAGTAGGATTCGGTCCTACTTGGGGCGCCTCCTGGCCTCTCCCCTCCCCCTCCCACCTATATATATATGTGGGAGGGGGCGCCTAGCACACATCAGATCAATTGTTAGCCGTGTGTGGCGCCCCCCTGCACCGTGTACACCCCCGGTCATATTTTCGTAGTGCTTAAGCAAAGCCCTGCGGAGATCACACTGGTACAACGAGGTGCTATACAAACGGTTTTTAACCCCTTTCCACGACAACGTTCAGAACCATCACCTAGTGAGTGACTACGATAGGGTGGGGGGGTCCTTCCCGCACGACCCAGAAACCGTCGGGGATATGCCCTCTTGGCACACACACTCGGCAAAATGAGGTCGTGTGCGACCGGCGAGCGACCAAATACGGTTATATGTATAGTAGTGCTAAAAAATACAATTATACAGGCGAAATCATTTCTGGTCATAAGTACATCCTACATAGTCAGTCCCCGCTAAACGTTTCCGTTCGTATATACATCCCACACAGTCGCTCCAAGGAAAACGTTTGTTCAAGGTGGCCTAATGCAAACAGTTTTCAAGAGAATGTCGTGTGTGATTGTTCATTGATCCAACACGGTTTATTCCTAGAAACTGTGTGCGTTGCCTGAGGTCATCGCCCACGGTGTTTTCTCAATAACTGTTTGCAATAGGAAAACCCAATTAGCAGGCTAATTGCACTATTATTAATAATCCATTTATTAATCTAATTGACATTCATATTAAGCACATAATATATTTCATTTCCGTATTAAGGAAGTAGGATTTCATAATTGAAATACATCCGAGTACAACATGATATAGCTTCAGCACTCAGCTACCCCATTACACAACTGCACCAACACCAAGTTTCACATGCAACATCTAAAACTTTTCGAAATTAGCATCATAGATGGTACATAGGAAGATGCATCCCATCTGGAAAACTACTAAAGCGGAAGGCGAATATTGAGCCTTCATTCATGTTTAAGGTCTTTGCAACTTTAGGCTAGTGCCTGTGGATGATTGACCGTCCATCCTTCATCCTCTTCAGGAACACTTCAATATTGAACCGTGGGTGTTGTATGAAAACCTGCCTTCTCTCCTGACCATAGAGGTGGTTTGAGAGGTAATCATCAATGAACTGCTTTGGAAAGGCCTGAAAACAAGGATGTGCATAAATATCTTCTCTATATTGGAAATGGGGCAAAGGAATAAAAAAAAGGCAAGGTATAATAGTTAGTACCATCTTGTAGTGAGCTGATTTCTTCTTCATTGTGTAGACAAAGATTTTGTTGTTTTTTGTCGCTAATTTCTTTATCCTAACAATCTTTCTTAGTTTCTTGACTTGATTGATATTCATGGACAACTCATTTCCCCATATGCAAAAAGGGTCGAACAGTGGGTCAAAACCTCTGGCAGCAGGACCTACTTGTGCAAGATCAAATTGTTAAAAACCTAAATATTAGAATGGTTCCTGCAATTGCACAATAATGTGCTATTAGACAATGGACCATGCACATGCTAACCTCGATTGTAAACCTCAGTGCTTCCCATTGTTTCCCTGCAACACATATAAGGTAGTTAGTCATCAGGTTAAGTAAGGGTTCGCAAGCTATCTGTAAAATATGTTGATGAAAAATAAGCACATTGCAGATTCATCCGATTAATTCAAGCCACATGGAAAATCTATTTATCCAAACCAATCATGATTAAGAACTAGGAAATATAGGACTTGTATATGTTTCTCATGTATTAAGTGCATCCAAATTCGATTTATTCCTCACATGCACAATAATACAAAATTCTACCCACGACAACTGGACATCACATTGCAGAATTGAACCAAGCAGTTAACTAAACACCACAACAAATGAACCAAACATTAACAGAGAACCACATTGCATAATATAACATACTCCTAATACAAGATCAGACAGTTAACCAAACCAAGCATGCTTAACAACTCGGAAATATAGCAATTGTATTTGTTTCTCATGTATTTAGTACAACCAAATTCGATTTATTTCTCACATGGTGTACAATAACAAAATGCACCCACAACAATTGAACATCGCATTGTAGAATTGAACCAAGCAGTTAACTAAACATCATAACAAATGAACCAAACGTTAACTGAGCACCACATCGACAACTTGGAAATATAGCAATTCTATTTGTTTCTCATGTATTTTGTCAAGTAAAATTCGATTTATTTCTCACATGGAAGACAATACAAAATTGCACCCTGAAGAATTGAACATCACATTTGCATAATTGAACCAATTAGTTAACTGAACACGATAACTAATTAACCAACAGTTAATAAGTGAGCACCACATTGCAAGACATTTAGAACATATACACTAGAGCAATAGATTGCATGGTAAAAGTAGATAGCACAATTCACTATAATTTGTTAAGGAAAGGCAGTAGCTAGCAAACTGAACATGGGTCCTTATAGTGAGCTAATAAGACAAGCTACTCCTCATTGTCGGAGATATCGATGACAATTGGCTCCTTGGACATGGAAGAGGGCGAGGCCTCCGCATCTTGGGTGCCCTCATCATAGTGGTGAGTTGCCTAAGCAGCTCCGGGCACCAACCTGTTGGCTCTCGAGATGAGGTAAGCACATGCACACTGAGAAAACACCTCATAGTCTTTGTTGGAGGCACCAAGGGTGGCCTCGAGAAAACACCATGAACTGTCGTTTAAAGCAGCCAACTATGTCGCAGTGTCAGCGCGTGAGGCGTCAACGGTGGCCTCGACGGTGAGGTGCTCCTCCAAGATCCGGGGGTCGGCACAAATGGCAGCCATCGCGACCTCATCCGCGCGTGCGGCTGCGATTTGCTTCTCCACTGCCAAATGCTCCTTGAGATCCTGGCTATACTGCATGCACCATGGCTTAGGGCGGCACTTATTTGGTGGAGGGGTCGGTGATTTGGGTGGAAGGTGTCGCGCAGGCGGTCGGGGCATGTGGGATGTGGAAGGAGGAGGAGGATGGGGGTCGGGTGTGGATTACCTGCCTGGATAGACGAGGCCGAGCAGCGTGAAGGAGGGTCGCCGGCGAGGAGGCGTCATTGCAAGCATGGAGTGAAGGTTTCAACTTGGAAAGGAAGGCGAGAATAGGAGAAATGTGGCTTTTGGTAAGGGGAGGGGGCGGGGAGGTAGATATTTCCGCGGAAGCCGAAAATTTGGAATCGGTTCAGCGAAAAAACTGGCGCGCGCAAAGTGTCATCAGACATGGTCCCTTATTCAGAACTGTGTACGATATGTGAACATCACAAACGATTTAGATAGCTTAACCTGCGTGTGATGAGTTTGAACGTAAAAAATTTTGGTCCGAATTTCCCTTCATTGCATAATTTGGGGACACAAAGGAGACTACAACAGACCCACACTTCTTAATCGAGCAAGTTCAGCAATTAAACAGAGCTAGCTAACCTAAACATTACTCTAACAAATTAAAGACCGGCACTCTTAATTAAACAAAACAAACAATACTACTATGGCTGGTGCTCATCGATCTCCGCCACCGCCTTCATGTCTAGCTCGCGCCCGACAATCTCCTGGGGAAGGGGCTCCACGGCATCCAGCGCACCATACTCGGCAAGCATCTCGCCATCTGCATCTGCCATATCTTTGGAATAGGCCGCCACGAGATGGGCATGGGCGGCCGGGATCTGGGCTTTGGCGGGCTCCGTCGTGGCAAGGTATGCCGCGCAGGAACAGACGGCTGCTCGAACGCTCTCGGCAATTGCCAACTTTTCGGCCGTGGGTTGCCGACCGTTGTTGGAGAAGCTTCTTTAGATTTGTGTGGTGACCGCCACGAGCTGGGCGTGGGCGGCCTCCATTAGGGCTAAGGCCACCTCTGCGGAACGGACAACTGCTGTGCCACTCTCGCCAGTTGCTATCCCCGAGGCAGATGTTGCTGCAGCCGCCTGAGAAGCAATAGCGGTCGTATGGGACGCCTTGGCCGCTGGGCTGAAGATTACGGTCGCCCTCACGAAGCTTGTTAGCACGTGCCTGGCGGCCACGGCCGCGCTCTCGCCAGAGTTGGCCGCCGAAGTTTCCCTCACGACGCGGGTCCATGTCCCCATCTTTCACCGGTGACGATTGAACAGTGAAATGATATTTGGGGAGCGAGCTAGTGTGCTTGACACGCCGACTGTGGACTGTAGCCGTCACACCTTCTCGCATAAGCCGTATGCATACTATACTCCGACGGTGCTCTAAGATATTTTGTGCTGCATCTCACACAGTCGGTGATAATAAACTATGTGCGATCTACTTGATTTTTCGTCTTGATTTGAATGACATAATGGGGTCACAGCTGCAATGGGCGGTGTTTGAATTGGTAGAACTTTTATCTGTAGTGAACATGCAACTACAGGCGTGTCATAAAAAATGGAACTATTCAGGGTTCGTTTGGACGTTTTTATACATTAACTTGGTTTTGTAGGCATTTTAGGTGCACAATTCAAATTTAAACTACATGCACATGCTCCGGTGCACCAACATGGGTTGTAAAATCATATATGTGTCCATGGGTTTATGCTAATGTCCCATGCAAGAAATGGGGATGAATTTTGAACACCACGTCACCATGGCTCTCCGGCAAACATTGAGGTACCTGCTTTTGTAATTCTAGTAAATCAAAAACTCATTGAAATTCATGAAACTTGGCATGCTATCATGGAGCGGCATCAACATGTCGTGGTAATTTTTTTGTCCCATTTGGGGCAGGTTTGAGTATAAGCTACTCACAAACCAGAGATTCTCACAACAAGCCTGATGGTTTCGGTATGGAACGTGCCACCTTTGGGGATGAAATGATATCTACCTTTTATTGCTTTCAAAAAAAATTCTAGTGTCAACATAGAACAACAGGAGTGTTGTGTTAAATTTTGGAATTTTTCGGGGTTCGTTTGGACATTTTTGTACATTAACTAGGTTTTCTATGTATTTTACGTGCATAATTCAAATTTGAACTACATGCACATGCTCAGTGCATATAATTGGTTGAAAAATCAAATATATGTCCTTGGGTGCATGCTTAGGTCCCATGCAAGAAATGGGAATGAATCTCAAACACCAAGGCACTGTTGATTGCCAGCAAAACATTGACATACTTTGTTTTTAAATTCTAGTAAATCCAAAACTCGTCTAAAATTCATGAAACTTGTCATGCTATCATGGAGTGGCATCAACATGCCATGGTAAAAAATCTGTCCCATTTGGGCAGGTTTGGGTATAAACTTCTCGCAAACTAGAGCTTCTCTCAACAAGCCTGATTGTTTCGGTAGGGAACGTGCCATCCTTGGGGACGAAACGATATCCATTGCCTCTTATTGCTTTCAAAAAATTTCTAGTGTCAACATAGAACAACAAGAGTGTTGTGCTAAGTTTTGGAATTTTTGGTGGTTCATTTGGACATTCTTATAGATTAACTGGGTTTTCTAGGCATTTTATGTGCATAATTCAAATTTGAACTACATGCACATGCTCTAGTGCATATAAATTGGTTGAAAAATCAAATCTGTGTCCTTGGGTGCATGCTTAGGTCCCATGCAAGAAATGGGTATGAATTTCAAACACCAAGGCACTGTTGATTGCCGGTAAAACATTGAGATATTGTCTTTTTAAATTCTAGTAAATCCAAAACTCGTCTAAAATTCATGAAATTTGCATGCTATCATGGAGCGGCATGAACATGCCGTGGTAATTTTTTTGTCCCATTTAGGGCAGGTTTGGGTATAAACTTCTCACAAACCAGAGCTTCTCACAACAAACGTGATTGTTTCGGTAGGGAACGTGCCACCTTTAGGGACGAAATGATATCCGGTGCCTCTTATTGGTTTCAAAGAAATGCTAGTGTCAACATAGAACAACAGGAGTTTTGTGTTAGTTTTTGGAATTTTCGGGGTTCGTTTGGACATTTTTATACATTAACTGGGTTTTCTAGGCATTTTATGTGCATAATTCAAATTTAAACTACATGCACATGCTCCAGTGCATATAAATTGGTTGAAAAATCAAATCTCTATCCTTGGGTTCATGCTTAGGTCCCATGCAAGAAAATCTCAGGAAATGAGGATAACTTAATGGAGCCCAAACTCATTTGAAATAGGTTTTCTAGCCTTTGGCTTAAATAAAAGATCCAGCTAACTTGTGAGATAGAGATGTCTTCCTGGCTGGAACAGGATGGTACCTTATGACTTCAACTGGAAATGGCTTGCATGGATCCAAAAAAAAACTCACCAACTATTCAACAATTAGTGGAACCTAGAATGAAACTACCTTCACCTTGGAATTTCCCATATTATGAACAGTCAAAGTTCACGTGGATGCTGCTTTCTGTCTCGGATAGTGGAATTGGTGCAACTGGAGCAATTATCCGAGATGCGGCGGGCATGTTCATTGCGGACTGCAGTGTTATGCTCCCTCGGGCAATTGTTGAGAATGAATTTCAAACACCAGGGCACTGTTGATTGCCGGCAAAACATTGAGATACTTTGTTTTTAAATTCTAGTAAATCCAAAACTTGTCTAAAATTCATGAAACTTGGCATGCTATCAATGAGCGGCATCAACATGCTGTGGTAAATTTTTTGTCCCATTTGGGGCAGGTTTGGGTATAAACTTCTCGCAAACCAGAGCTTCTCACAACAACCCTCATTGTTTCGGTAGGGAACGTGCCACCTATGGGGACAAAACGATATCCGTTGCCTCTTATTGTTTTCAAAATTTTTCTAGTGTCAACATAGAACAACAAGAGTGTTTTGTTAATTTTTGGATTTTTTCAGGGTTCGTTTGGACATTTTTATACATTAACTGGGTTTTCTAGGCATTTTATGTGCATAATTCAAATTTGAACTACATGCACATGCTCCAGTGCATATAAATTGGTTTAAAAATCAAATTTGTGTCCTTGGGTGCATGCTTAGGTCCCATGCAAGAAATGGGAATGAATTTCAAACACCAGGGCACTGTTGATTGCCGGCAAAACGTTGATATACTTTGTTTTTTAATTCTAGTAAATACAAAACTCGTTTGAAATTCATGAAACTTGGCATGCTATAATGGAGCGGCATCAACATGCCGTGGTAAAAATTGTGACCCATTTGGGGCAGGTTTCGGTATAAGCTTCTCACAAATCAGAGCTTCTCACAACAAGCATGATGGTTTCGGTATGGAACATGCCACCTTTGGGGACGAAACGATATCCGTTGCCTCTTGTTGCCTTCAAAATTTTTCTAGTGTCAACATAGAACAACAGGAGTGTTTTATTAAATTTTGGAATTTTTCGGGGTTCGTTTGGACATTTTTACACATTAACTGGTATTTCTAGGCATTTTATATTCATAATTCAAATTCGAACTACATGCACATGCTCCAGTGCATATAAATTGGTTGAAAAATATATGTGTCCTTGGGTGCATGCTTAGGTCCCATGCAAGAAATGAGAATGAATTTCAAACACCAGGGCACTGTTGATTGCTGGCAAAATGTTGAGATTGTTTGTTTTTAAATTCTAGTAAATCCAAAACTCGTCTGAAATACATGAAACTTGGCATGCTATCATGGAGCGGCATCAACATGCCGTGGTAAAATTTTTGTCCCATTTGGGGCAGGTTTGGGTATAAGCTTCTAACAAACCAGAGCTTCTCACAACAAGCCTGATGGTTTCGGTAGGGAATGTGCCACCTTTGGGCACGAAACGATATCCGTTGCCCCTTATTGCTTTCTAAAATTTTCTAGTGCCAACATAGAACAACATGAGTGTTTTGTTATTTTTTTGATTTTTTTAGGGTTCGTTTGGAAATTTTTATCATTAACTAGGTTTTCTAGGCATTTTATGTGCATAATTCAAATTCGAACTACATGCACATGCTCAAGTGCATATAAATTGGTTGAAAAAACAAACATGTGTCCTTGGGTGCATGATTAGGGCCCATGCAAAAAATGGGAATGAATTTCAAACACCAGGGCACTTCTGATTGCCGACAAAACATTGAGATACTTTGTTTTCAAATTCTAGTAAAACCAAAACTCGTCTGAAATTCATGAAACTTGGCATGCTATCATGGAGCGGCATCAACATGTCGTGGTAATTTTTTTGTCCCATTTGGGGCAGGTTTGGGTATAAGCTTCTCACAAACAAGAGCTTCTCACAACAAGCCTGGTGGTTTCGGTAGGGCACGTGCCACCTTTGGGGATGAAACAGTATCTGTTGCCTCTTATTGCTTTCAAAAATTTTCTAGTGTCAACATAGAACAACAAGAGTGTTTTGTTAAATTTTGGAATTTTTGGGGTTCGCTTGGACATTTTTATACATTAACTCGGTTTTCTAGGCATTTTATGAGCATAATTCAAATTTGAACTACATGCACATGCTCCAGTGCATATAAATTTCTTGAAAAAAAAATCAAATCTATGTCCTTGGGTGCATGCTTAGGTCCCATGCAAGAAATGGGAATGAATTTCAAACACGAGGGCACTATTGATTGCCGGCAAAACATTGAGATACTTTGTTTTTAAATTCTAGTAAATCCAAAACTCGTCTGAAATTCATGAAACTTGGTATGCTATTAGGGAATGGCACCCAACATTCCGTGGTATTTTTGTGTCCATTTTGAGAGAAGGTCCACTCGAATAACAACCAACAATGGCATCTTGAAAAAATAGCTGCCACTTTAATATCTCAAATGTTTGTATAATTCAAACTGTAAGCGTTCTGTTAACCATTCACGTGACGCCATGTGTCTTGGTTTTAATGGATATAGGAGGTGCCGTGCGGACAACTGCTTGACTGAGCGGGAGGCGTGCGAGCGGAGTCCGGTGCACAGGCTGACCGAGAGGCGTGCAAGCTGTCCTCCAATGCGAGGCTCATCGGGAAGCGTGTGAGCTGTACGCTGCGTAGGCTCGTTGGGAAGCGAGCCCTTTGACTTCCATGGCCGCCCGCCTTCCTCTCCATTAATGGCGCCCAAGCCGCTGTTTAATATGGGCGGCCTTACTATTCTTCTCCTATTCCCCTCCCTTCCGCGGACCTCCACCACCGCCATGGCGCAGAATGATCATCTGCCAGTAGTCTTCAAGTTTGGTGAAGTCGACTCCGAGCCAGAGGAGATAGAAAATAAGGAGGAATGGGGCCTCACGGACATGGCCCGGAATGAGCTGGCCGCGGCGGTTGCTGCCCCCACTCCTGTCCCAGCTCCCATCCCCGTAGTATTGACGGGCTGGTCGCCGAGCACTATCGCAGAGCTGGAAGCCACGGTCATCAGCAAGGTCTCCACCAACCCGCACGAGCTCGTGTACATGCCAGCGCCCATGCCCGTGCTCGTGCGCGCCCCTCCACCCACTGTGGCGCCGGTCCCCGTGCGTTTGGCTGCACCCGCCGCGCCCGTGCCCTTGCGCGCCCCTCCACCCACCGCAGCACCGGTCCCCGTGCGTTTGGCTGCACCCACCGCGCCTATGCCTGTGCGTGCGCCCCCCTCAGCGGCATGGGACACCGCTATCGACCGCTACCTCTCGGCGGCACCAGTTGCCATCCTCCTGCGCCCACCCGTTTATCGCGCGATGACATGATGTTTGATTTACAAGTGAAGAACATTATGTGTTACCTTGAAGACTTCAACAACGGCGTCCCAGAGGACGACAATGACGGCGCGGCACGCCGCCTCCGCCGTCTCCGAAAATAGTTTTTTTGGGGTTTAATATTGTATCTCAAATTCTCGATCATATGAATATAAATTTGCAGTGTGACTGAATGAAAGATATGGTTTGAACGAACTTACGTTTTTCTCTCTTAATGTACAAACTTATCAAACGATTTTATTTTGAAAATAATGTCAATGGTTTTTAAATATAAAACACTCATTGCAAACATTTTAGGTAGAACACCCGTATGCAAACCAACAGCTTCCCCACGAAGCCAAGGGAAAATGTGCCGAGCAGGATTTGTGCAGCTCTTGATCGCAAACATTTTAGATAGAACATCTGTATGCAAAGTGAGAGCTATGGTCTTCCCCCTTAAGTCAAGGGAAAATTTGCAGCACAGGATTTGTGCATCCCTTCAACGCAAACGGTTGTTTTGGATGACCCGCATGCAACCACGTAGAAACAATTGGGTAAGATTTGCATCTGTCATATTGGGTATGTTGCCATTTGTCAAATTGGAAAGATTGACATCTGTCATATCTAACAATAATATACGCCGCCACGCGACCTGTGTGCCGTGCGAGTGGGCGTGAGTTGATGGGACACATATGCAAATGTATCATTCATTACGTACAACAAGTCATCAACACACAACGACAACAAGGATAGATGTTGGATTATAGATTATTTCCAACAAAACATTCTAGTAAAGTAAAGTTTTTCTCACAAAAAAATAACAAAGCGATGAAATGAAACTTCAGCTTAACCAATCCTCGGCGTTGGAAACGCTTGCTTTGAACCATAACCGATTCTCTGGGAAGGGCCAGCTATTGTCAATCTCGAGACCAACGCAGGACTGATCATCCAGGCCGAAGCGGCCTATATCAGGATGCATATTGTGTGATGCCCCGAGACCATTGTGCTAGGTGTCTTCCAGTTATTCGCTGTCTTTGCCATGTCATTCGCTTGCGTGTTGCATCTTGTCATGTCATCATGTGCATTGCATCATCATGTTTTTCAAAACCTGCATCCATCCAGGTTTCCCCAGTTCCTTCTGTTGTCCGTTCTGAGCCCAGACACACTCGCACGCGCCCGCGGCATGTCCATAATATTATTTTATAAGTGGCCGGAAAAATGTCCTCGGAATGGGGTGAAAGTTGGCGTGTGGTCTTATTATAGTGTAGATAGACTGCCTATCAAGTTTTATCGCATTCGGAGTTCGTCTGATAGCCCAACCGTTAAACTATAGCAGCATTATAGCCGGGCACACGTCGGACGTTTTCGGTCTCCGGAAACAGTCACCGGGCCTCTCCTCTTCTATTTTCTCAGCCCTTTGCCTTCTGTACTACCTCTCACCACCAGGACCTACATAACCTCTCTTGTCAGCCCGCGGACCTCCTCCCGCGCGCGTCCGAAATCTGTCCTGGACCCGACCAGGACAAACGTTACCGCTGTGTCCGGATCATCCCCAAACGTCTACAAAACATCTCCGTTTTTCTTTTTGGACTCCCTGCCTATTTTATTCTCGTCCGTCGGATTCTGATCCGATGATCCAAATCCCTCTCCTTTAATCCTTTTGCTATATATATCAGACCAAGCCCTAAAAACTAGGTCGTTTGTCCCCCTCAGCCGCCGCCTGACTCCAAATCCCCCTCGGGATCCTTCCCCTCGGTCGCCGCCGCATCCTCCTTGTTTTTTCTCAGCCACCCAACCAGATCCACTCCTCCTGTCTTCCTAGAGATCCACCTCCTCCTTCCCCGAAGCTCCTCCTCTGCTTTCTCCTCGAACCCGTAGCTGCAGCGGAGCAGGAGCCCTCGCACCCGAGCCTCACCGACCCTGCAGGCTGCGCCCTTCGGCGACCCCGTCGCCGGCGGCCACGACCAGGACCGGCCTCGTCCCATTTCTCTCCTCCTCCTAATTTTTCGTCTCTCACTCTCACGGTGGCCCTCTCTCTCTCCTTCCCAGGAACGAGCAGGAGCTCGCTCAAGCCCCATAGCGTCGCTGCCGTCGTTTCGCTTCATCCGGTAGCCCCCGAGCAAGCGCCACCGCCGGATTTGCTCGAGCCCGCCCCCCTTGCGCCTCAAGTCCCGCGTCCGCCGTGGCCGTGGAGCACATTGGCGTTGTTCTCGCCTCCCTGCAGGAACCGAACTGCGCCGCCGCGCCCAGTTCCTCTGCCTCCTCTGCTTCTTCCTCGAGCCCGCAAGGGAAACGAGCACCGTGCTGCGCCCTGCTTCCATCCCCGCTGCCGCGCCCTGCTTCTTCCTCCTCCTCGAGGAGATGCCCCCCGCCTCGAGCTCCAGCGCTACAAGGCCACCTTCTGCAGTTCATTTTCGCCAGAGTTCCCCAACACCAGCAGGTCACCGCACCTCTTCTCCGTCGCCTCCTTCCGATCTCTTTCTCTCACCGAACTCCCTCTGTCTCCTCTGTAATAGAGCCGTCGCCTGAGAGGCTCCTCGTCCGCCGCCACCTTCAACCAACACCGTCGGTGCCCCATGTTCCGTGCCATCGCGCCGTCCCGGCCCTGCACCGCCCTTGCCCATTCCCGCGTCGGCCTGAACCCGTCACTGTCGTTTTTCCTTGAGAACAATGACTAGCGCCAGTGACTGCTCGACCACGTTGACTCGATCGAGTCAACCGCCAGATCCACCGCGCCTGGACCGGCCTCGCCTCGGCCCAGCTTTGCCTCTGCCGGCCTCTCCCTCCTCCAGCAGGCCTTGGCCCAATGTGAGCCCCCACAGCCCCCTCTCGGTTGGGCTAGCAGAGCTTTCAGATTCGGCCCAATAGGGTTTTTTCCCTGTTCTGTGATTTTGTTCTTTATCCGCAGGATTGCAGTTTTACAAAAAAGCCCTTGTTGATCATGCATTTAATATCTCACGAACCGTGCATCGGATTAAAATAAATTATATATGAAACTTGCTTAGAATTTCATCTAGTTTAATAATATGCAACTTTCATCCATGTTTAAAATGTTTAAAATGTTGTTTGTTTAAATTTTGCCTATTGCCATGCTAAAATGTTTTATTCCATAACTTAATAACCGTAACTCTGAATTTAATAAACTTTACATGTAATTGGGGTGGAAAAATGTCTACTTTAACATGGTGCACTCATCTTGCATGTTTAACAACTATAAAATTTGGTTTAGGGCAGAACAGCACCAAACCTAATATATGCATATGAGGATTTTTCCGGACTTGTTGTTTGTTGTTCCGGCCTCATTTAAACTTGCCTAGATAGGTAGTTTTACTTTGATTCACCTCTTGCCATGCTAACCAACATTTAATATTGTTGAGTACCTAAATGAGATCGAAGTAAATAACTTGATGTGGTATTTTGTCAATATGCATCCCGATGCATATTGAGCTTCACTTAATTTGTAGGATTGCTTGTGCACTTTGTCATGCCATGCATCATTAAACCGGACATGCATCATACTCGATTGTGCATCATGCCATGTTGATGTGTTGGTTGTTTACTATGTTGTTTGCTTCTTTCCGGTGTTGTTTCTTCGGTTGGTTCCGATAATGTCGTGTGTGTGAGGATCCGTTCGACTACGTCCGTTTATCTTCTTCATGGACTCGTTCTTCTTCCTTGCGGGATTTCAGGCAAGATGACCATACCCTCGAAATCACTTCTATCTTTGGTTGCTTAGTTGCTCGCTCTTTTGCTATGCCTATGCTGCGATACCTACCACTTGCTTATCATGCCACCCATATTGTTGAACCAAGCCTCTAACCCACCTTGTCCTAGCAAACCGTTGTTTGGCTATGTTACCGCTTTGCTCAGCCCCTCTTATAGCATTGTTAGTTGCAGGTGAAGATTGAAGTTTGTTCTTTGTTGGAACATGGAGATGTTGTTCCTTGTTGGAATATGTTTACTTGTTGGGATATCACAATATCTCTTATTTAATTAATGCATCTATATACTTGGTAAAGGGTGGAAGGCTCGGCCTTATGCCTGGTGTTTTGTTCCACTCTTGCCACCCTAGTTTCCGTCATATCGGTGTTATGTTCCCGGATTTTGCGTTCCTTACATGGTTGGGTTATAATGGGAACCCCTTGACAGTTCGCCTTGGATAAAACTCCTCCAGCAAGGCCCAACCTTGGTTTTACCATTCGCCACCTAGCCTTTTTTCCCTTGGGAGTCGCGCATCTCGAGGGTCATCTTTATTTTAACCCCCCCGGGCTAGTGCTTGTCTGAGTGTTGGTCCGAACTAGTGCCACTTGCGGTGCCACCTCGGGGAAACTTGAGGGCTGGTTTTAGCTGTACTAGTGTTCATCCGGTGTTGCCCTAAGAACGAGATATGTGCAGCTCCTATCAGGATGTCGGTGCATCAGGCGGTCTTGCTGGACTTGTTTTACCATTGTCGAGGATGTCTTGTAACCGGGATTCCGAGTCTGATCGGGTCTTCCCGGTAGAAGGAATATCCTTCGTTGACCGTGAAAGCTTGTGATGGGCTAAGTTGGGACACCCCTGCAGGGTTTTGAACTTTCGAAAGCTGTGCCCGCGGTTATGGGCAGATGGGAATTTGTTAATGTCCGGTTGTAGAAAACCTGAAGTTGACCTTAATTAAAATACATCAACCGCGTGTGTAACCGTGATGGTCTCTTTCCGGCGGAGTCCGGGAAGTGAACACGGTGTTGGAGTAATGCTTGACGTAGGTTGTTCTAGGATCACTTCTTGATCATAGTTGTTCGACCGTGCTTTTGCCTTCTCTTCTCGCTCTCATTTGCGTATGTTAGCCACCATACATGCTAGTCGCTTGCTGCAGCTCCACCTCATACCTTTTACCCTTCCTATAAGCTTAAATAGTCTTGATCGCGAGGGTGTGAGATTGCTGAGTCCCTGTGACTCACAGATACTTCCAAAACTAGCTTGCAGGTGCCGAGGTTACCGTGCAGATGACGCAACCCAGCTCAAGGAGGAGCTCGATGAAGATCTTGTCCTTTGTCTTGTTTTGTTCTAGTTGATCAGTAGTGGAGCCCAGTCGGGACGATCGGGGATCTGTGTAGCTTTTGGGGTAGTCTTCTTGTATTTTGGTTCCGTAGTCGGACCTTGATTGTATTTGGATGATGTAATGCTTTATTCATGTAATTGTGTGAAGTGGCGATTGTAAGCCAACTATGTATCTCTTTCCCTTATGTATTACATGGGTTATGTGAAGATTACCTCACTTGCGACATTGCTTTCAATGCGGTTATGCCTCTAAGTCATGCTTCAACATGTGGGAGATATAGCCACATCAAGGGTGTTACAAGTTGGTAATCAGAGCCTTCCCCGACCTTTGGAGCCCCCTGCTTGATCGAATAGCTGGCGTTGTTGAGTCTAGAAAAATGTTTTGAGTCATTTAGGATTATATATATCGGAGAATTAGGAATTCTTTTTACTCCTCAGTCCCTTCGTCGCTCTGGTGGGGCATCCTGACGTAGAGTTTTGACTCTCCTCTTCTCAAATTTACACAAAATTTTTTTAGGATCACGCAGGTATCTTGGAATCCTTCCGATGGTTTTGTGACGAGAACATTGTTCTTGGTGCCTCCTGTCATTTAGGGGTTGTGGCGGTGTCCCGGGGAGTTGAGCTCCGAGGTGTTGTCGTCACAATTTTATCATTGCAGTTCTGGAATACCTGAGTTAGTTTCGCCGACATCGAAAATCTCTTTTATGCAGTTGTTGGTGAGATAACCTCGACGCCTCCCAGTACCGGGGCGGGAGTTCGGGAGTATTGCCATAACTCATATAACGGATGCTTTTTGAAGGTTGAGGTAGATGATTTCCGAAGGTTTCTTGGTTATGTGTTGAAGGATGGATACAGTTGGATGTAGGATTTGTTAGTTTGGGTGAGATATTATGCTTCCCCTGTATCCCCAACACCTGATTGCATAACCGGAAAGTTTCGGGAGTTTATAAGTGGGAATTCAAGTAGCTCTTAGGATATCTTTCCGACAGATGTATGATATGAAATTGGGGTTCGACGTCTAGTGGTCCGCCTATTCACGGTCGGTTTTATAGTGGTCTTGTTGTGTATTAAAGAGTCCTTGGCTATGTCGACTCGGGGACGCTTAGTATGTCATGTGCACTGCCTTGTACATGATGGTGCTGTACGATCGAGCCCGTGTAGGCCCCACCATGAAAACTTCGGACGAAATCTCTATCATATGTTTGTTCCGGCTTATTCTGCGAGCCAATCCTTTGTTTTGTTTTGAGTTGTGGTATTCGAGTTGCTTTGAAGTCAAATGTTGATTCCATACCTTTCCTAAGTGGTGTTCTCATACCCCGATGTGAACACTAATCCTTCTCGATCATCGAGTTTGTCATGTCAATCCTTTTTGAACCGGTGTGCTTCTCTTCAAGTGGATCCAATCATTGCAACATCCGCAAGATCAAGTATCAGTTCTTCTCAATGGTGTTTGTTTCATCCGTCCCCAAGTTGCCTTTTTTTCCCGCCCACCCACCCTTTTTCTTTGATGACTCAGATTTCTTAATCAAGTATCCTTTTATTATTGTGAAGTCTCTCCATTCCTTTTTCCGTCAATGTTCTTACCCAGTGTTTTCCATGAAGATGTTCTACTAGCTCATCTTTCATCATTCTTTTTCTTCTCCGGTGGATTCAATTCAAGCTTTTGGTGTTGATCATATCCTTTCCTCGTTTCAGAAGTTTTATCATACCGGTGCTCATCATATTCATTCATTTCTCGCTATTCAATTATTCTGGAGTGCTGAAGATATCTTGGAAGCCTCGTCTTTTCCTTCAAGATCCGTTCAAACCTATTTCGAGGTTGTTATCTCATTCTAGCCATTTAATTCAACCGGTGCATTCTCTCTTTTTAAATTTTTCTACGGTGTATCTTTTGAGTGGGCCCTAACCCACAGGTCTTTTCCCCAGGATCTTACCTGACTCTTCTAATTTCCGGAGTTATTCTCATATTCATCTCAAAGTTTGATGTAAGAATGATTTATCATCAGTCAAATGCCTTTCTCCAAGATCGGTTAAATTCTTTTCATCGTTGGCTCAACCTTTTCCATTCTTCATTCCAGAGTGCCTCAACAATTCTTGGTGGTGTTTCTCGTCATCTTTCTCGGATTTTGAAGACCAAAAAAGAGTTTTTCCTCCATATCTTATCCGTTCTCTCAGAGATTCGTGATTCTAGTTTGAGGCCATCCTCTCATAATTGTTTTTGATTGTGGAAATTCTTTTCATCCATCCGGAGCAATTCAAGATTCCTTTCAGTTTGTTTCTCCGGAGCCCATCATCTCAGAATTTATTCATTCTCAGCTTTCAGCTATGGTTCTCCAAATCTTACTAGTGCTTCGTTCAAGTGATCTCTAATCAGTTCGTGATCCCTTCGTTCTCATGTATCTAGATTCTCTCAGGCATCTTCATTCATTTGCAAATTCTTCCCGGTGATTCGTTATCTTTTATTCGTTCTTTTTCAATTCTTACGGTGGTTCGTTCAAGATTCTTCTTACCTTGTTATCATATCAATTCATTTGTTGTTTTCAATCCTACCGGTGGATTTGTCGAAGACCTTCCCAAGTTTGTGCTATATCTATCTTAATCCTTTCTACGAGAATAAGTAGTATGCCAAAATCCATTGCTTGTCATCAATTTGAATTGGTGAAGGATAAGCATAATGTAATTCTTATTATTGTTTCATCCAAGTGATTTAATTCCTTATTCCGGAGGTTCATCAAAATTCTTGATTTCAGTTGTTTCATCTTTTCTTTTCCGGAGTTCCAAGTTTTTCTGCATTATATCGTCGCGAAGCTCCATCTAAATCATCGCAAGGCTTCACCTTATATTCTCAACTTCTCTTTCTTTTTGTCATCCTTTCGTTTACCGGAGTTCTTCATGGAGGTTCTACATGATGGTTTCATCAAGGAAATAATCCCTTCTCCAAGTGTTCATTAAGATTCTTTTCAGAGGAGCTCAAGCATTCTTCATCTTGCAATCTGGAGTGCAATTCTTTCTTTCGTATCATTGGAGGTGGTATTATGTCAGTCTTGATAATTTGAGTTCATGTTTCGTGATTCACATGTTGTTAAGAATGAGGTATTTAAAATCCATCAACCTCTCCGTTGGAGTTATCTTGTGTCATGTTTCACCTAAAGCCTTCCCTAAGGTTTGTTGCTATTATGGTACTTATAAATGACACAAGTTCTTCATTTATCCTCACGGTGAAATAAGTTTGTCGTCTACTTGTTCATATCAATCCAATCTTTTTCCGGGAATGGCAGGTTGTCACCTCATAATTTTGAGATGTATTCTATAAGTCCATATCAAGCTTATCCTTTTCGTTATTGATAACCCAACAACTTCGTTCTAGCTTTTGGTGTAAGCGTGCTCTCTCAAGACCTTGTTTTTCTCCCCCGTTCATTCAGCTCCATTCTCTCACTTCTTCTGGAGGCATTGTGATGTTGCTCTCTTCAAACCTTCTTCTTGTTCTTGTCAGGATCATGTTCTTTTCATGTTATCCATTTTACCGGAGTGCCGTGCCCTATTTTCAAGTTCTCTCATCTAATCAAGTTTTGTGTCCCTTCTCAGATGGAGTGCTGTCCAAATTATATCATTCTTAATCCTTCTCTATCTTGACTTAACCGGAGTGGTTTCAATATATATCTTGCCCTTCAACCTCAAGGTTTTTTGCAATGTTCTTTGTCCCTCTTTTCTAACGGAGTGTTTTCGACCTTGTTCACCTTTGTTGTATTCTTTTCTCGAATTTGTTCAACCTCTCAAGGTTCTTTGGTTTCACTCGTTTGTCAAAGAAGCAACTTAGTTTTACCTCTTCTCTTTCTCTTCCGTTTTTCCCTCCGGTGCCATTCTAGATCTCGGGACGAGATCGTCTCGTAGTGGTGGAGTGTTGTGACGCCCCGAGACCATTGTGCCAGGTGTCTTCCAGTTATTCGCTGTCTTTGCCATGTCATTCGCTTGCGTGTTGCATCTTGTCATGTCATCATTTGCATTGCATCATCATGTTTTTCAAAACGTGCATCTGTCCGAGTTTCCCCAGCTCCTTCCGTTGTCCGTTCTGAGCCCAGACACACTCGCACGCGCCCGCGGCATGTCCGTAATATTATTTTATAAGTGGCCGGAAAAATGTTCTCGGAATGGGGTGAAAGTTGGCGTGTGGTCTTATTATAGTGTAGATAGACCGCCTGTCAAGTTTTATCGCATTCAGAGTTCGTCTGATAGCCCAACCGTTAAACTATAGCGGCATTATAGCCGGGCACACGTCGGACGTTTTCGGTCTCCGGAAACAGTCGCCGGGCCTCTCCTCTTCTATCTTCTCAGCCCTTTGCCTTCTGTACTACCTCTCACCACCAGGCCCTACCTAACCTCTCTCGTCAGCCCGCGGACCTCCTCCCGCGCGCGTCCGAAATCTATCCCGGACCCGACCCGGACAGACGTTACCGCTGTGTCCGGATCATCCCCAAACGTCTACAAAACATCTCCGTTTTTCTTTTTGGACTCCCTGCCTATTTTATTCTCGTCCGTCGGATTCCGATCCGATGATCCAAATCCCTCTCTTTTAATCCTTTTGCTATATATATCAGACCAAGCCCTAAAAACTAGGTCGTTTGTCCCCCTCAGCCGCCGCCTCACTCCAAATCCCCCTCGGGATCCTTCCCCTCGGTCGCCGCCGCATCCTCCTCGTTTTTCTCAGCCACCCAACCAGATCCACTCCTCCTGTCTTCCTAGAGATCCACCTCCTCCTTCCCCGAAGCTCCTCCTCTGCTTTCTCCTCGAACCCGTAGCAGCAGCGGAGCAGGAGCCCTCGCACCCGAGCCTCACCGACCCTGCAGGCCGCGCCCTCCGGCGGCCACGACCAGGACCGGCCTCGTCCCGTTTCTCTCCTCCTCCTATTTTTTCCTCTCTCACTCTCACGGTGGCCCTCTCTCTCTCCTTCCCAGGAACGAGCAGGAGCTCGCTCAAGCCCCACGGCGTCGCCGCCGTCGTTTCGCTTCGTCCGGTAGCCCCCGAGCAAGTGCCACCGCCGGATCTGCTCGAGCCCGCCCCGCCTTGCGCCTCAAGTCCCGCGTCTGCCGTGGCCGTGGAGAACATCGGCATTGTTCTCGCCTCCCTGCAGGAACCGAACTGCGCCGCAGCGCCTAGTTCCTCTGCCTCCTCTGCTTCTTCCTGGAGCCCGCAAGGGAAACGAGCACTGCGTCGCGCCCTCCTTCCATCCCCGCCGTCGCGCCCTGCTTCCATCCCCTCCGCCGCGCCCTGCTTCTTCCTCCTCCTCGAGGAGATGCCCCTCGCCTCGAGCTCCAGCGCTACAAGGCCGCCTTCTGCAGTTCGTTTTTGCCGGAGTTCCCCAACACCAGCAGGTCACCGCACCTCTTCTCCGTCGCCTCCTTCCTATCTCTTTATCTCACCGGACTCCCTCTGTCTCCTCTGTAACAGAGCCGTCGCCTGAGAGGCTCCTCGTCCGCCGCCACCTTCAACCAACGCCACCGGCGCCCCAAGTTCCGTGCCATCGCGCCATCCCGGCCCTGCACCGCCCTTGCCCGTTCCCGTGTCGGCCTGAACCCATCACTGTCGTTTTTCCTTCAGAACAACGACCAGCACCAGCGATCGCTCGACCACGTTGACTCGATCGAGTCAACCGCCAGATCCACCGCGCCTGGACCGGCCTCACCTCGGCCCAGCTTTGCCTCTGCCGGCCTCTCCCTCCTCCAGCAGGCCTTGGCCCAGTGTGAGCCCCCCTCTCGGGTTGGGCCAGCAGAGCTTTCAGATTCGGCCCGATAGGTTTTTTTCCCTGTTCTGTGATTTTGTTCTTTATCCACAGGATTGCAGTTTTACAGAAAAGCCATTGTTGATCATGCATTTAATATCTCACAAACCGTGCATCGGATTAAAATAAATTATATATGAAACTTGCTTAGAATTTCATCTAGTTTAATAATATGCAACTTTCATCCATGTTTAAAATGTTTAAAATGTTGTTTGTTTAAATTTTGCCTATTGCCATGCTAAAATGTTTTATTCCATAACTTAATAACCGTAACTCCGAATTTAATAAACTTTATATGTAATTGGGGTGGAAAAATGCCTAGTTTAACATGGTGCACTCATCTTGCATGTTTAACAACTATAAAATTTGGTTTAGGGCAGAACAGTACCAAACCTAATATATGCATATGAGGATTTTCCCAGACTTGTTGTTTGTTGTTCCGGCCTCATTTAAACTTGCCTAGATAGGTAGTTTTACTTTGCTTCACCTCTTGCCATGCTAACCAACATTTAATATTGTTGAGTACCTAAATGAGATCGAACTAATTAACTTGATGTGGTGTTTTGTTAATATGCATCCCGATGCATATTGAGCTTCACTTAATTTGTAGGATTGCTTGTGCACTTTGTCATGCCATGCATCATTAAACCGGACATGCATCGTACTCGATTGTGCATCATGCCATGTTGATGTGTTGGTTGTTTACTATGTTGTTTGCTTCTTTCCGGTGTTGTTTCTTCGGTTGGTTCCGATAACGTCGTGTGTGTGAGGATCCGTTCGACTACGTCCGTTTATCTTATTCATGGACTCCTTCTTCTTCCTTGCAGGATTTCAGGCAAGATGACCATACCCTCGAAATCACTTCTATCTTTGCTTGCTTAGTTGCTCGCTCTTTTGCTATGCCTATGCTGCGATACCTACCACTTGCTTATCATGCCACCCATATTGTTGAACCAAGCCTCTAACCCACCTTGTCCTAGCAAACCGTTGTTTGGCTATGTTACCGCTTTGCTCAGCCCTCTTATAGCATTGTTAGTTGCAGGTGAATATTGAAGTTTATTCCTTGTTGGAACATGGAGATGCTGTTCCTTGTTGGAATATGTTTACTTGTTGGGATATCACAATATCTCTTATTTAATTAATGCATCTATATACTTGGTAAAGGGTGGAAGGCTCGGCCTTATGCCTGGTGTTTTGTTCCACTCTTGCCGCCCTAGTTTCCGTCATATCGGTGTTATGTTCCCAGATTTTGCGTTCCTTACGCAGTTGGGTTATAATGGGAACCCCTTGACAGTTCGCCTTGGATAAAACTCCTCCAGCAAGGCCCAACCTTGGTTTTACCATTCGCCACCTAGCCTTTTTTTCCCTTGGGAGTCGCGCATCCCGAGGGTCATCTTTATTTTAACCCCCCGGGCCAGTGCTTGTCTAAGTGTTGGTCCGAACTAGAGCCACTTGCGGCGCCACCTTGGGGAAACTTGAGGGCTGATTTTAGCTGTACGTAATGTTCATCCGGTGTTGCCCTAAGAATGAGATATGTGCAGCTCCCATCTGGATGTCGGCGCATTGGGCGCTCTTGCTGGACTTGTTTTACCATTGTCGAGGATGTCTTGTAACCGGGATTCCGAGTCTGATCGGGTCTTCCCGCTAGAAGGAATATCCTTCGTTGACCGTGAAAGCTTGTGATGGGCTAAGTTGGGACACCCCTGCAGGGTTTTGAACTTTCGAAAGCCGTGCCCGCGGTTATGGGCAGATGGGAATTTGTTAATGTTCGGTTGTAGAAAACCTGAAGTTGACCTTAATTAAAATACATCAACCGCGTGTGTAACCGTGATGGTCTCTTTCCGGTGGAGTCCGGGAAGTGAACACGGTGTTGGAGTAATGCTTGACGTAGGTTGTTCTAGGATCACTTCTTGATCATAGTTGTTCGACCGTGCTTTTTCCTTCTCTTCTCGCTCTCATTTGCGTATCTTAGCCACCATACATGCTAGTCACTTGCTGCAGCTCCACCTCATACCTTTTACCCTTCCTATAAGCTTAAATAGTCTTGATCGCGAGGGTGTGAGATTGCTGAGTCCTCGTGACTCACAGATACTTCGAAAACCAGCTTGCAGGTGCCGAGGTTACCGTGCAGATGACGCAACCCAGCTCAAGGAGGAGCTCGATGAAGATCTTGTCCTTTGTCTTGTTTTGTTCTAGTTGATCAGTAGTGGAGCCCAGTCGGGACGATCGGGGATCTGTGTAGCTTTTGGGGTAGTCTTCTTGTATTTTGGTTCCGTAGTCGGACCTTGATTGTATCTGCATGATGTAATGCTTTATTCATGTAATTGTGTGAAGTGGCGATTGTAAGCCAACTATGTATCTCTTTACCTTATGTATTACATGGGTTGTGTGAAGATTACCTCACTTGCGACATTGCTTTCAATGCGGTTATGCCTCTAAGTCGTGCTTCGACACGTGGGAGATATAGCCGCATCGAGGGTGTTACATATTGTGATAGCCAGGGTAGGGAACCATAGCAATGTCCAAGGTATAGATACAGTTGCTTCTCATAAATGGTAATAATGTTGTGTCAACAGTAGCTGGATTGCCTTTCACCATCATTGGATAGTTTTGTCCAAGGAAGAGCGAGTTTTCTCCAAGACTATCAATACTGAACCAAGGAGAAGGTGTTGGCGCTAGCACACTAGTATCCATCCCGAATACCTGCAACGGATGTTGGAATAGGTCTGGAGAGTGCGACCATGGGAGACAACACCTGTTTCGTTAGTAACATCAGCATGCCCTGTATACATACAAGAAGAGGTGATCCATCGGAATAAGTTGCCAGGCGCCACTAAGTATATAGGTCCTTCTCGTCCTCATGCTCATGATCATCACTATCGTCATCTCCCCCTTGATTATAATTTTTTTCAAGTATAAGTTGTGGAATGTTCACAAGACCTTGGAAACACAGGAAGGTTAATTAGTAAAGGGAAACGAGCTAACCCTCATGCATGTGGATGAAACAATTATAATTACAGTGGAAGACAAACATACCAAAGTCATAAGGATTCCATGCAAAAACAGTGCCACGAGTGGTGGTAGCAAACACACGACTCTCGTATTGAATTGCATCACAATACTCATCCGTGTACAGAAATTGATTTTTGAGCAATATCCATCGAGGCGTGGAAGTAAGGATGACAACAAGCTTGTAAAAGATAGCAACAACTTCATAGTTCTTGTAATTCCAAGAGCGGTTGGGAACTGGACAAATTGCTATCTTCCGTAGATGACATTCACCATGATCGTATTTGAACATACATAGATCATCTGTGTGCTCAACCTCAGGGCAGTCTGTGATTTTTGGAAGTGGAACCCGGTGACGAGTGTACACATTCACAAGTTCCCACTCGCAGTTATACCCAATATAAACAACCCAATCTCCATTTACACCTGCCCAAGCCTTACCCTCAAGCGATGGCATCTTAACATCACACGTATCATTATCAAGCGGCATCAACTTGCACAAGGCGACGCTTCCATCGTCCCCACGCCGGCGACCAACGTCATGGTGAAGAAGATAGGGGAGATCAAACCGCTCCTGAACCCTTGGGTTCTTTGCAATGATGTTATTTGTGGAGTCAAGAATGGACTTGAATGAACCTGCCGTGCTAGCCGAGGTGATGACGTTGCACCGATCAATGAGTTCCTCCACCACGTCATCTTTCAGATCAGGGGAAGAATAATGGGGTCGTTTCCGGCCTGTTCCCTCCATGGAGAAGATGATCGAACAATGGCAGAAGGAAGGGTGAAGGCAAATGGAGGGAGGAAGAGCGTGCGACAACAGTTCCAAATCGAGAGGGAATGGCGAAGAGGTGGTGGACAGTTGCCACGGTACAAGAAGAGGCTAGTGGGGAGCGAATGGTTGCCACAGAGGTCACACACTAACGACAAGGCCGAGTGAACCGGATGCCATATATCACACACACCTTGATCTAGCTGACCGTTTCTTTTGTGTTGCCTAATCACAAACAGTTCATCCGAGTGAACCGTATGTTGTATATCGCACACACCTTCATCTGGCTGCCCGTTTGTTTTGTTCCTCCTCATCGCAAACAATTAATTTAACTGAACCGTATGCCCTGCATTGCACACGCAACTAAAATCCAAACTGTGTTTGATGCATCCGTCATCGCATACATTTTGCACCTTTTGTTTGCGATTATTGCATCGCACACAATTTTGTCGAAGGGTCTCTGATCATAGTGTCGCGTTAGCAGCATCCTGCAGAAGTATCACTTCACCATCATCGTCACCATGCCATCGTGTTGACGGAGCTCATCTACTACCTCGATGTCTTGCTGGATCAAGAAGGAGAGGGATGTCACTGAGCTGAACGTGTGCAGAACGCGGAGGTGTCGTGCATTCGGTACTTGATCGGTTGACATGACAAGAAGTTCGACTACATCAACCGCGTTGTGAAGCGCTTCCGCTTACAGTCTATGAGGGTACATAGACACACTCCCCCTCGTTGCTATGCATCTCCATGGATAGATCATTGCGTGTGTGTAGATTAGGGATGGCAACGGGGCCCCATACCCGCCAAACCCATGGGGATTTCATCTATTAGGGGGTGGGGATGGGCAAAAAACATCCCCATGGGGATATTTACCAAACTATTGTATTCCCCATAGGGTACGACGGGGATGGGGACGATATCCTATTCCCCAGACCCAAACCCATCGGGGACCTGGTTAGTAACTGTGATACTGCGGTCAACCTTAAAATATTCACACAAAAACTTGCGGAAACAAAAAAAGCTCTGAAAAAACCCTTAAAACTATCTGACATCCTCACATCGGCTGCCATCATGACCAAGAAGTCAATATGGCCTAGATAGGCATTAGCAGGACAAGGACAACACCATGTATGTATGTTGATTATAGGGTGTCATATTATGTATATGAGTATGGGGAAATTTCATCCCCAGTCATGTAAATGGGGATGGGGATGGGATGATAGGGAATAGATGGGGATTGGGATGTTTTAGGTATCCCCATAGGGGATTGTCCCCATTGCCATCCCTAGCGTAGATTTTTATTTTGTTTTCCATGCAACGATTCCCAACAGTGGTATTAGAGCCAGGTCTTTGGGTAGATGATATGCACAAGTAGAACACAAAGAGTTGTGGGCGGTGATAATCATACTGCTTACCACCAACGTCTTATTTTGATTCAATGGTATTGTGGGATGAAGCGGCCCGGACCAACCTTACATGTCCACGCACATGAGACCGGTTCCACCGACTAACATGCAACTAGTTTGCATAAAGGTGGATGGTGGGTGTCTATTTCTCCTACTTTAGTTGAATCGAATTTGAGTGCGACCGGTCCTTGAAGAAGGTTAAAATAGCAAACTTGACGAAACACCATTGTGGTTTTATGCGTAGGTAAGAATGGTTCTTGCTACAAGCCCGTACACTACACCATGACACTACAAAGGCGACATGCATCTGTTGGTATAGGTGAGAATCGCCGACACTTATTTTGTCTCAAACTGTACCGACACACAGTATGTCGGAGTTATATAAGCTCATGACATATTATCCATTGGCAAAGCTCCACAGGAGCACCGACGTCATTTCTGTTGGTAGATGAAATCTTTAGCGATTGCCAGTGTGTCGCCGATTCATGTGGACACCAAATGTGTTGGCGTTCTTCGCCTCAGCCCACAGCCAAAAATATGGCGCGAAAAGAGAGCCATGCGCACGCCATACGAGCAGAAAAAGGCAAAGATAATAAAAACCCTTCGATCCCAAATCCCCAATCCCCAATCTCTCAGGCTCTCAGCCCTCGACATAATCCACTGCCGCCCCCGACCTGCGTCGCTGCCCTGACCCACTGCGCCTCCGCCCCTACCCGCGCCGCCGGCCATACCCACTGCGGTGCCGCCCCGCCTACGCGCCGCCACCCGTCCGCTGGCCCTCCGTCGTGCCACAACTCTCTAGCCCGCTGCGCACCACCCTTCCAGGAGCCGCAGCTCCGTCCGCTGCGCGAGGAGCAGCAACACCGTCGACCACCACTGGCAAGGAGAAGCAGCAGCAGCGCGTCCACCTGGCCGAGGAGCAGCAGCGTGTTCACCTCGCCAAGAGCAGCAACCTGTCCACCTCATCGAGGAGCAGCAACTCGTCAAGGATCCACCTCCACGGTCGACCTCCATTCCTGCTACTTTCCTCTGCCCCGTCTACTGAATTCAAGAGGTGATTTACCTTCTGCAATTACTAATGGCCCGATTGAATAATGCTTGTGTGATGATCTGATTGGATGACTTGCATGATATTTTTTCAGTTTCAAATTTTTGTTGTTCATTTTCTATTTCAAGTAGTTGCAGATTTGGTTGTGTGAACTCTACTTAGTGTGATCTGTGTAATGCCTACTGAACTATTATTTCATCATAGATAGATCTCTCTAGAAGGCATATGATTAAGCGTATCCAGGCCGGTTTTAAGTTTAATGTCCATGTTTTAAGTTTTTTTCTATTTGATATGCATGTTCATAGTGAATGACATTTTTTTGCAGCAACATTGATATTCCGAATCTCTACAGCAACATCGATATTCCGAATCTGTACATTTCAGTCTCTGAATTAGTTGTCAAGGTGCAGTCACCATGGACAAAAGGTGGATGGATGAGCCTAGGTATAACACACAATTTTAGTGGTTATAGGGCGCTTAGCAATTATTTAACTACATTTGATCTGATGCACATGTATATTTATATAACATGTAGGCACACAAAGGTGTATTTGGAAGGGGTGGAAAAATTCTTAAGCTTTGCATTTAGTAATTCATACGGAAACAAAATATTATGTCCTTGTAAGAACTGTTCAAACTCATTTTGGAATGAAGAAAGAGAGGTGCGTGAGCATCTGGTATGTGATGGGTTTCTCCGTGGGTATAAAGCTTGGATTTTTCATGGAGAATCTAGTTCTTCTTTCTTGAATGTTCCTGACGCTCATGAGAATGAGGTTGAGGAGGAGTCACTCGAAGAGGATGACATTTCTGATTTGCTTCGAGACTTAGGGGGTGGTTTAGATAAGGAGGGGGACTTTGAAGATGACACAGTTTCTGAGCAGACTGATGCATATTTAGAAGCTCTTCAAAAGTTAAAAAATGACTCTAGTCAAGAGCTATATCCTGGGTGTAAGAAGTTCTCAAAACTACGTTTCATAATTAGACTACTTCATGTCAAATTGCTTGGTGGATGGTCAGATAAAAGTTTTAACCTGCTGCTAGATCTACTTAATGATGCTTTTCCTAAAGGGTCCTCACTAGCGAAGAACTATAATGAAGCTAAGAAATTGGTGAAATGCCTAGGACTTGGATATGTTAGTATTCATGCATGTGAACATGATTGCATCCTTTTCTAGAAAAACCATGCTAAGGCTGATGTTTGTCCAATATGCAATACTTCATTTTGTACAATATTATGGTCTACAAAAAATCACATCTATTCCATCCTGACTTCATTTCGTTGCTTGTGCTTGTCATTTTCTAAGATTGCTCAAAGATACAAGTTCTTTTGCAGGGACAAATGGCAGAAAGTAGCAAGTAGTGAAGTTGATCTAGGATGTTCCACTGATCGCTTTTGACCATAACATGGAACATTGTCGACGCATTTTGTGCATATGGAAGTTGATGTCGGCTTGATCGAAGACTAGGTATCTTCCATAATATTTTGTAGTAGTCAAGTGATAAAATGATTGGTCTTTTGAGAACTTGCTCATATTTTGTAATAGGACATGACCAGAATGTTAACTCTGACATATGCCACTTGGCTATTTTCTTAGTGGATGTAGCTACTTGAGTGAAGAAACCCAGTGAATCTTCTGTGAATGTTGAATGGATGATGTGCCTGTTATCTTGTTATGAATGGAACAATGTAAGTGGAATCATCTATATATCTTAGAATGAATGCATTGCTTGTTACCTTGTGATGAATGGAAGAGTGCAATTGTATTGCATATTGAACATGAATTGAAATGTATAACCCTCGCACTAAGTGTGTCGGTAGAAGTGTTCATGTCACATTATCTGTTGGCATAACACACTGCAGATAAACTGTCAGCATAGAAATGGACAATGAACTATCTATCGGCGCACGTAGTATCAGACAGACTGTCGGCGTAGCTATGGCATCACTTAAACCGTTGGCATAGAGCTATTTGTCGCTGCAGAAATGTCTGTTGGGAAAGATCTCACTATTGTTGTCATGTTATCTGTCAGAAAAGGTTTATCCGTCGGCAAAGCCCTTTCCCGACAGGACTATAGGCGACACCCACCTTTATGTTAGGAAAGGTCTCTACCGACATAAAATGTGTTGCCGTAGGTGACTTATGCCGGCAGATTGTCTAACGCTGCTTTGAGTGTCATGGTGTAGTGGTAGCAGCCACGTAAAACTTGCAACAACAAAGTAGAGGACGTCTAACTTATTTTTGCAGGGCATGTTGTGATATGATATGGTCAAGATAGGATGTGATAAACATTATTGTATGAGATGTTCATGTTTTGTAAGATATCTGACAACCGACATGAGCCTTGTGGTTGTCTCTTTATTGTATGAAATGCACACGCCATGTAATTGCTTTACTTTATCACTATGCGTTAGCAATAGTTTGTGTCACCCCGACTCAGAGAAACAGGAACGCCCCGTATTCCAACCCAGAGATCGAGGAGAAGTCTTCTGGAATACAACACTGCTTAGCATAGAACAAATCAGCTCTTTATTACAATCTATATTGGGTACAAGTGGTTCCGATATAATGAGGAATTACACTGGCACGACGACACTATGCCTGCCACGGTTGCTCTATGCAAGTAGCAGAACAACTTGAAGCAGCGGAATGACTTCTAGCAGCAGAACAACGACGGCGTGGTGAACTACGCTCCACAGGGACTCTGGCTGGAACCCTTATCCTAGCTCGCAAACAAGGAATCCACGACAAACAAGCAATCAAATCCGGCATGACCCGCAAACTAGCATGACACGCCAGGTCAGTACATTGAATGTACTTGCAAGCTCACAATAACCAGAAGCATTCAAGACAAACAACAGCATGTCAATTACATGTTAAGCAGGGATTATCATGAGATCATCGGAACAACATGGCATTAACAACATGGTATAGCTAGAACAATATGAGCATGGCATGTGCATATAAACATGATGACACTATCATGCAACATGATGACACTATATGCACCACTTATTCTGCTCGGTTTACCTCGTAACCATCACATGCATCACGTACCAGCCTTGTACATCACATGATCATCTCAGGATCAAATCAAGCTTGGTATAAACAATATCGTAGAAATCATTAAATGACCACAAGGAGCTTGATCTTTTCCCATGATTCTCGCACAACATCACGAATGTCCAACAAATCGGTATCCTCGATACCACAGTGATCATCTCACGTTCACATAAAGATCAACCAACTCTGGTATCCACGATACCTCCGTGATCCTCTCTTGATCACAACCAATCTCTTTCTCATCATCGAACCGGGGTTGTTGTTAAGCAATTTATTATTATTATTATTATTGTTGACCCATAGTGTGAACAACTACGAACTAGGCCCTTATCCACGGGCGCGGCTACCGATAGATTTAATACACTCTGTAGAGGTAGCGCACTTTACCCACACCATGGAACCCATGGCCTCGCACTCCCATTCGGGTGGACCAACGTCATTCTGATAGAACTCTCCCATTGCCATGACACTCTTACGGCAACTCCGACCAACTCCCCACTGGGCTTAGTCCTGGGTGACCCAGCCTACCAAAGGAAAACTACCACCGTCGTGGCAAATAAACAATCCGAAATGGGGACACGGTACCATAACAACAATGGGTCCACAAGATTATGTTTCCTTGCCGGGCCAGGGTAACGGATGCCCATAACCTTGCCTCGTTGGAGGCACCGACAAAAGGCATGGCAACGAACGACTAACGGCCTCCCCATAAAGGGAAATGTGGTTGCACTTGTTAGCCCGATATGGTGGCACCATGACTCAACCAACAGTTGCTCTAGTTCAATTTAATTCGGTTAAACTTGAATGCAATATGCTGAGCCATGATAAAATAACATGATGCAATTACAATGCATGAGCATGATATAAGCATGGGGTGCGACAATCATATCAACAATGAATCATATCCAACTGAGCATGGCATAATGACAAGCATGAATATCACAAGTACAACACTACTCATAAACATAGCAGAACTACTACACTACAAAAAATACACATCCATGACATTTTGGGCCGAATGATTTTTTTCTATCATGCTTATGAAACTTCTATGATGATAATTGTGACAAAACCTGGTATCATCATAGATGTGGTGGGCTCCTACATCTATGACAAAAAATCATGACAGAAAATGGGCTTTTCGTCCTGGGCGGGCCGGAGACGCAGCTGCATGACATTCTTTGGCCGTCCATGATGGAGAAAACCGTGGTAGAAGTGAGGGCGAGGAAAATATTGGGGGAGTTCCTGGTTATGGTGGGTGGTCGGGGCCGAACGATGCGTGTTTCTCTTGTAGGTATGCGCGTGTGTGCGAGGCGTTGCGCTCTAACTGAACCCGAGCGATTGCACTGCAGGCTACACGTTATTGAACCCGAGCGATCGATCGATCCCTTGTTGTTAACCGAACCTGAGTGATTCCTTCGCTACTGCTTCTAACTGAAGCCGATCGATGCTGCCTCTTGATGAACAGTGAGCATTGTTGGGGGGTTTGGATGAACAATTCCTAGTGGGAGGTTAGATGAACATGACCCCATAGTAGTAGAGGCCGTTGCCGCTGGATGAAGAGGACCCTAATCGATCGAGTTGGTGGATGAACAGGACCTCGTGGAGGGCCGGATGAACAGGACCCCATGGAGGGCTGGTTGAACAGTAGCCGATGGAGGGCTGGTTGAACAGTAGCCGGTGGAGGGCTGGATGAACAGTAGCTCATGGAGGGGTGGTTGAACAGGACCCCGTGGAGAGGGATGGTTGAATAGTAGTCGGTGGAGGAGCGCGCGGTGGAGGCTGGATGAACAGGAGCCCGTGGATGAACAGTCGCAGGTGGAGGCTGGAGGAGGTCGATGGTGGATGAACAGGAGCCTGCGGAGGCTGGAGGAGGTCAACGGTGGAGATGAACAATATCCCGTGGAGTACCATTTTGCGGTACGCCACACCCCTTCCGATGAACAGGGCCCCCGTTTCGACCGTAGCGCTCCAACACAAGTCTGTTTCCTCCGTTTTCCGGTACGCCACACCCCTCCCGATCAACAGGACCCCGTTTCGACCGTAGGAGGTCTGTTTCCTCCGTTTTGCGGTACGCAAGACCCCTCCCGATGAACAGGATCCCGTTTCCATCGTGGCCGGTCAAACACAAGGCTGTTTCCTCTGTTCTGCGGTATGGCAGGCCTCGTTTCCATTGGCTCCTCCATCCAAGCCGGTTGGCTCCTGATGAACAACACGCGTTCCGTTGCCTCCCAATGAACACGACGCATTTCGTTGCCTCCCCATGAACACGACGACGACGCAGTTTCTCCGCTCCGACCTGGCCACAACCATGTACACGAGCCCTAGTTGTACGTATGCACGAGTAGGCGTTCGAGACCCCGTCCGTATGTACGTACGTGGCCGTATTTTCTTTGTTGCACCCTGGCCGCTGTACGTACGTGTACATGCTACGTGTGCGCCTCTACTACGACACATGCACGCCTCCACATCAACCAGTATGTACATACACGTTCGCGACCAGAATGACAATGCTACGTATGCTTCGACCAGGTGGGTCCCAACTGTAGGCACTTCCTTGCGTGCGAAGATGTAGCTGGTGGATCCCAGTAGTCATGGGGCGAATCATTTTTTTGCCCGCAATATGGACACACTTCCTTGCGTGCGTAGATGTAGCTGGTGGGTCCCGGTAGTCAGGGGGAGAAAACATTATTTTTAGGGTAAAAAGGATGCAGTTGGATGCATGCATCAATGGGCGTGGTGCGTCCCCACTGTCAGCCTCTCATGTACAGTCATCTCCCAATGACTCTCGTTTGTTGACCATGTTGACCACACCGTGCCAAGTGCACCAAGGATGGTGGACAATGGCGAGGCCCCATACTGGAATGACCCGGAGATGGGGAAGATGCGGCAGTGGAGTCGCAGATGGAGATGAGTGGGAAACTTGACTGGTTCGGGTGCGCGGCAGCACTACCGCCCACGGGAGACAGGAGCAAGAACAAAGGTTGAAGAAGGAGCACGGCTGTTGGATTAACATCCAATGGTCCAGCTGCTAGAATTATTTGTTGATTAAGTTGACAAAGCCCTGCGTACACATCCTCTTAGTAGGCCCATAAGTCAACCACCAAATCTGACGGGTCCCAGCTGTCAATGGGAGGAATAGTTTTTTTGGCATAACAAGGATGCATTTCCTTCCGTGCGAAGATACAACCGATGGGTCCCAGCTGTCAGGGGGAGGAAACATTTTTTTTCTGCTTAATAAGGAGGAACTTTCCTTGCGTGCAACCATGGACCTCATGGATCTCAGCCGTCAGGCTCTCCACGTACAATCCTCTTCTGATGACTCTCATTTGTTGACCATGCCACGCCGAGCGTAGCGAGGCGGTGGACGACGGCGAGGCCCTGGACGAGAACGACCCGAAGATGGGAAGACGCGGCAGTGGAGTGACAGATTGAGAGGAGTACAAAGGTTATAAGTGGTTCTGGTGCGGCGTGGGGCTACAGTCGGTGGAGAATAACAGGAGGTGTGGTGGTGTGGAGGGATAGCCTGGCAGGCGGTGGGGTAGCACTTCGCAGTGATGCGTGCTAAGCAGAGCCACTAGCCGCTAGAGGCCGGGCCAGACGGTCCCGGCGACGCTGGAGGAAGAAGACGAGAGATTGAAGGTGCATGCCGGCCGTTGGATATAACTCCAATGGCTGTGGATGTTATAATCATTTGTTGACCAAGTTGACAACGCCCTGCGTAGGCTTCGACCTATTGGCCCACATGTCAGACTGCAAAAATGTGGTATATATTTAACCCATGTTTTCTTTTTTAACCCATTTTCTAGAATGTACAGTCCATTTGTTGGGCTGGGTGAACAAATAATTTCGCATCAATGCGGCCATTTAATATTTTCTAAGAAATCCCAACCCATTTGCACTTTCTTGAAATACACGAATTAGCTGGGCTCGTTCTATATACAGTATAATGTTAGGTTAGAAGGAGCAACTTATATCAAAAAATAAAGTGCTGCGACACATATATATATATATAAAATTAACAAATTAGCGAGTTATTGCTCAAAATAAAAATGAGCGCATTATTATTACATTGGTCCTTAAAATCTTCGCAAGCTTTTGTACGCAATCACCAGGATTTTCCTACCTGTGAGTCAAAAGCAACCAGGATTTTCCTTGCCAACTTCTGTTAAACATTTACTTTTATAAGTTAATAACATGTGGGATGTTTTTATAATGTATATATAAGTCTCTATAAAATATACAATATTAGTAATTATATAAATATATATAATGCGGTTAGAAGGGAAAACATAAATTGGACACAACATTAGTATTCTTATATATAGATAAATAGAACAGAGATCTGCGTTTTATTAAGAAAATACATTGGGCTGCCAATCTTTAAGAAAAAGTAAAACCTACGCTGGGAGGCCCATAGGCCGGTATGGACCTAAAAAATAAGTTGAAACCCTGTCTTCGTATGTCGTGGGCTACGCATACCTAGGCCTAGCTGATACTTGTTCGCCCTCTGGAAAAAATGATACCAGCTAGATCCCCGAGCGAACTGGATTAAAGAGGGGGCCGGCGGCACGACTGAAGAAGCACATCAGACACATTTTTTTCTTCTTTAGTGGATGGCTCTTGATGGCGGTTTTTTACTTGCCTCTGCACCATACAACTTGTATTTTTATCCTCTGAGTCCGTGGTGGACCAGCAACCCATTTGTTGGGCGGGCCAACCTACAGAAACCAGCACTCGATTTTTCATCAAGCCCCAAAACACTACAAAAAAATACACTTCTGTGATGATACGTGTTTGTCACAGTAGGTCGCTTTTTTTGTCATGCATGTACATCCATGACAAATTTATGACAGAATCAAGATAGTCATACCTGTGCTATCGTAGAAGTGTTCCATGACATTACCAAAATTATCATCACGGAAGTACCCACTTCCATGACGATAAATCACGCGTCACAGAAGTGCTTTCGTCAAGGCTGACCGACACGTGGCATCCACCGTAATGGAACGCTGTTAAGCTTTTAGGTCGGGTTTTGGATCCGATAACCCGTTAACAGCCCCAACCAATGGGGATTTTCCACGTGTAATATCATCATTGGCTGGAGGAAACACGTGTCGGTTCATCGTTGGGACAGATGTCAACCACTCATTGGACGGAAGGCGCCTATGATACGTCGACACGTGGCACGGCCCAATAGAGGCCCATTCCTGTGAAAAGGCCGGACCATTTGACTTGGTCAAAAGCTGGCGGCCCGGCCCATGGAAAGCCTGTTAACGGCATGTTCGAATATAGCCCATTTACAACCCGCTAACCCAAGGCCCGTTACACCCTATCCGAATTAGGCCCAGTAGCGTCATGTGGGCCATCCAATATGATTCCAGCCCGTTTTCACTTCTGGCCCATGTATGGCCCATGACGTCTTTCGGCCCATATGAGGCCCTATGTAACTCTTGGCCTACCAACGGCCCGTGGTGAAACTGGCCCGTAATGAACAGTGTATCACTTTACACCCATTAACGGTCCATGGTGAAACTGGCCCGTAATGAACAGTGTATCACTTTATACCCATTAACGACACGTTATTCCGTTGGGCCGTTTCCATCCCATGTTATCTTTCGGCCTTCTCAGAGCCCATTTATTCTTGGGCTCATTTCCAACATTCGTTTACTTACGGCCCGTTACTGTCATTTTCTTCTTGTGGGCCAAATTCAGCCCGTGGTTACAGTCGGGCCGTTTGTGGTCCGTTAATACGCTGGGTCGATTTCATAGCGTCATCAAATACAGCCTATTAACGATGGCCCGTTATGGTCGGCCCATGAACGGACGCTTCCAACTCTAGCCCGTTTACGGCCATAATGCGGTCTGTTTGGCCCATGTTTGGCCAATCGATTATACGACCTGTATAAGTCCTATTGATAATACGGCCCGCAGAAGGCCCATTGTTTCTACGGCCCATAGAAGACCCACTGGTTCTACGGCCAATAGGAGGCCCAGTGTCACTACAGTAAATATTAGCCCATGGTTATTGTGGCCTAGCTTTAAAAAATAGGTTATTGCTGCCACTAGCTAACCACGGAAAAAGAACTGCAATGACTACAAGCAAACAAATAAACAAGACAACAAGGAAATAAATAAGCAAGCAACTAATGCTAGGCTATCACGGCTATTACACATATTACATCCACTGGGCATCAAAGTTCGCCACCAGTGCAAATATAGGGAACAAAGCAGCATATCATATACACTGGTTGTCAAAGTTGGCGACCAGCGCAAATAAACGCCGCAGCAAAACAAATCCAGAACTGAAACCACTTCAGAAGATCTCAAGAAACAATATCCTGGGTACCCATAATGCTGGCAAGATGCTTAGCAAGCTTATTAACTTTCTCTTGTTTGGCGCTTAAATCCTCCAGCGCTTGCTGTTGCACCAGAAAATATGCATCTGAATTCTGCAGGGACTTCCTCAGTCCTTCAGCTTCCTGTCGCAGCACATCTGATCGATGTCTTTCAACTTGAAGTTGAGACTCAAGAAGACGAACTGATTCAGGCAGCGAGTTCGAAGAGCTTGTGCCAGCAGTAGTGGCCAGTAACTCGAACACTACATCAAGACAGGACTTTTGGGTTCCCTCACTGTCGTCAAGATAGTTTTTATCAGCTTTCTTGGAGACCAACAGGGATGTCTCACTATCTTGAACCTTATCTGCATTACTTCCTTTACCATTGGATAACGCGGTACTGTTCTCCAATATTTTGTCCGCATTCTAAAAGAGAAACAAGCAGACACATCACATGTTTACCATGTTGTATATGAAACTCATTTTGGTAAATGAGTTCAGTAGTAAAGTGGACAGGATAACAACATGAAACAAACATATATCTATGTACCATGGTCACTTTATGGTCTATATCATTCTAGTTTTTGTTGCCAAATCAAGATAGAGACACAGTTCAAATAATATTTGTTCAAGACAAAGCAGAATAGACAGAATATAAGTGTGGGTAACTATAGAGCAATAACAACACTTGTAATGTGCATGACATGAGAACATAACTGTTTATTCAATTGAAACTGAAATCAACATAGAGCAGGTTACAACAGCAAACCAGTTAAAGAAACAGGTTTAAAACATACCTGTTGCGCCATTGGAGTTTCAATTCCATCCTTCAAATTTGAAAATAGTTGGTATGAGTAAATACAGTCATGCAAGAGCAAAGGAGTATGAACCATAGCTACAGAACCTGACCTGAGAACAAATCTTCTTCTCCTTTAAGCGTTGAGTTGGGATTCGGAGTGGTGGTCCTCGTGCTTTGGGCACTGCAGTTCCCTTACTAACTGCTCGTGTTTGGGTGCTCTGTGGTGGAGACGGTGCTGTGTCAACTGGAACTGGGTTACTATCTGCCGGGGTTGGGGTTAGAAGGGGTGTAGCTGGTTCTCTGTCCAACTGGGTAGGGGTACAATCTGCGAGAGTCTGGGTTATGTGTGGTGGATCTGGTCCTTGGGCAAGTACAACCGTGGTTCTATCTGCATCAACTGGTAGCACTATCTTTTCTGAAGACCGTGTTGTTACTCCCTTAGATACTGCCATCACGCTCTCCAATTCAAATGGCTGATAAACAAGAAAAGTAATTGAAAGTATAGACATTGTATGATAGACAGGTGCAATGGATAGTGGGGAATAAAAGAGGGCATGAAATAATTCATATTTATGTTGTCTAACCAAACAGGATAGCATGACACAATTTCACATATATGATGGCTAACTAAACAGGATAGCATGACACAATTTCACATTATGATGGCTAACTAAAAAAGATGGAAAGACATAGTTCAAAATATGAGACTATGTAAACAGGATGACATGACATAACTATATAATGTGTTTATTAAATAGGTTGGCATGCCATAATTCACATACATTCACGGATAGAATGCCATAATTCAAAATATGATGACTGTAAACACTAAACAGGATGAGATGATATAACTATATGATGTCTTTATTAAATGGGTTGCCATGCCATAATTCAGATAGATGATGTGTATGTACTATGTAAACATGATGGCATGATATAATTCAAATATATGATTTATATAGTAAGCAAGTAAGCAGATGGCAATCCATATATGATGTAAAAACTAAGCAATGCAAGACAACATGCATGACATGGGTAATATAACCCTGCCAAGTTTGAGCATAGACCTCAGGGGGAAAATAGGACTGGTCATCAGTCTCTGAATCCTCCTCTGAGGAGCTCTCTGTAACCAGCAAGATGTCTGCTTCAGCAGGTAGCATTGTCTGCTCTGAATACCTTGTTTTCACTCCAGATACTTCCATCACCGCTTCAAATGGCTGATGCACAGGAAGAGTAGTTGAATATACAAACGTTGTCGCCAAATGGAACACGTAATACAAAAAAATGATAGCATGATATAATTCACATACATGATGATTGGCTAAACAGCATGGCATTGCATAATTCACATATATAATGCCTTTGCAACAAGATAGCATTGTATAATTCACATATATAATGTCTTGCAACAAGATGGCAATGCATAATTCACATATATGGTAATTAGACACTGAACAGGTGGCATTCACACAAAGCATGTCTAAACTAATCAAATGACATAGCAATGCGAGACACCATACGCACGATATGAGCAACATAACCCTGCCAAGTTAGAGCATACACCTCGGGGGGGGGGATAGGACTGGTCATCTGTCTCTGAATCCTCCTCTGAGGAGCTATCCGTAACCAGCGAGATATGCGCTTCGTCAGATAGCATAGTCTGCTCTGAAGACCTTGTTTTCACTCCAGAATTTGCCATCACCGTGTCAAATGGCTGATGCACACGAAGAGCAGTTGAATGTAATAACATTGTTGACAAATGTAATATGTAACGAAAAAAAGGATGGCCTGATATAATTTACATATAAGATGACTGGCTAAGCAGGATGGCATTGCAAAATTCACATATATGATGCCTGGCTAAACAAGATGGCGTTGCATAATTCACATAAACGATGAATAAACTAAACAGATGGCATTCGCACAAAGGATGTCTAAACTAAGCAGATGACATATTTGATGTATAAAGTAAGCAATGCAAGACACCATATGCATGATATAACCAACATCAGCATGCCAAGTTAGAGCGAAGACCTCAGGGGGTAAATAGGAGTTGTCTTCTCCTTCTGAATCCCCCTCAGAACAGATATCTTCCTCTCGATTACAATCCGAAATGCGTGGAGGGGGGCTGCCTTTGCGCCTACCATGGAGCGACGTCTGCATGAAATTTTATTGCCACACAAGGCTCGTCTCTTTTGCTCTACATGTTCAGTTCCATTGTTTACAATAACTGTCATGCATAGGAATAAAACATAGTGAGATTATGTAAGGAGTGCATGCAGAAATCCAGAGTGATGGTAGCAACCTGTGGATAGACCCAAAACCAATAATAGCAGGCAGATAATGGCTTCAGTTAAAAAATACAGATAATGGCTTCTTTACTGTTTGTTTCCCACCCAACATGAAACTCATAGTAGACACCGGAGATTAACCAGATAGTAGATAGATACTATTGATAGCGGCCCCGATATGTACCCCACAACCATTTAAAAACTCAAGTTTGACCATTAGTTTGGAGCTGACTCAGAGTCTAATCGGTGAACAGGACGATAAAGTAGCATGTAATATTAAGCGATGCATAACGTAAGCAGACACGAAAGAGTGCGACCTCTCTTGCGGACCCGTGTAGTCCTCGAGGTCATCTGCTCGGTTGATGATGGTAGTGCAGTTTTCATGGCTGCCAGCGGCGGGGAAGAAGATCTGAGGCGGCGAAAGACAGTCTGGAGGCCGGATCCCTGCTGTGCTGGACCCTTCTGTCGTTGGAGCAGCTGAGCTGGGGTGGACGACGGCGCAGCAGGAGCGGGACAAACCACGCAAGGTTTTCTTTGACAACTATCTGTAAGAGAAGTAATTCTGTAAGGGCTCGTTTGAATTGGAGGATTCCAACAATGCAGGGATAGGAAATAGACAGGAATAGGATAGGAATGCACGTGCAAAACAGAGAATTTAAAAACACAGGATTTCTGCCAATCTGGGTGTTTGATTCACAACAATTGGAAGATCACAGGATGCAAAGAAGCATGGTGAGATTAAGTCAAACCACAAGAAAATGTACGGTTATAATGCTATTATGCTACTATCTCTTAGTCTTGTGCTTCATGAATAGGAATTTGAAAAGGAGGACAAGTAAAAATTAAAATTCCTACGTTTTTTCTTTCAAGGAGACACTAAAGGAACAAATCCGTGTGCTCAGTGGACAATATATATAACATGTAGAGTAAAAAAGAGATGCAACAAGTGTACAACCTATTTGGTGAAGCCATGTCGATCTTAGCGTGATTGGGTTGGCCGGTGAGGATGCTCCGGCTGACTTGGCTGTCGGAGGAGGGGAAGAAGATCTTAGGCGTCTGGAGATGGAGCCCGAGGTACTGCTCCGCTGTGATGGAGGGTTTCGTCGTTGGAGTAACTCTGGTGAGTTGTACGACGCCGAGGCTGAAGCAGGACAAGAGAGACAACGAACAACGTTAACCTGAGTGGAATTCTAATAGCATCTCCAATACATGACGTAAAATACATAACCACAAAGTGCTATATGTAAAATACATCAGCGCTCATCTCTGAACTTAACTGTCAAAACTGAACTTAACTGTCGAAACTGAACTTAAGTGTCGAAACTGAATTTTGCTGTCGAAACTGAATTTTGCTGTCGAAACTGAACGCACTAGCAAGGTGAGGCTGCACGTCGGTCGACTGACTTTTTCATCTCTGGTCAGTCGATTTTGCAGCCGTTGGATACACAATCAAGGGCCTGCGGTTCATCTTCAACCTCCACCCCCCTGAGCCGGCTAAACAGTAGCCCCCCCCGGCCGCGGTGCGCCGCCCCGCCCACCCCGAAAACACTCCCCACCGCTGGTCCGCCGCCGTCCCGGTCATCCCTCTAGCCCCCCCCCCCCGTGCCGAGCTTTTTCTCCGGCGATCCCCACGCCACCGCCCCGCCAACGCCCCGTCACCGCCGGCAACCACCGCCCCCATCCCGAACCCTAAGATAGATAGTGGGGTACCTCTTCGGCGAGCCCCCCTCCCCGCTGCGGCTAGTTCTTCCTTCAACCCGGCGGCATCGGAGTGAAGTGTAGCTAAATCGGAGCAACATCACAAGCAAGAGCAAGAGCGAGAGCAGCAGCGCGAGCAAGAGCAATAGCAATAGCAAGAGCAGACCATGCAGGGGACCGAGAGCAAGAGCAGAGCAGCAGCGAGCGAGAGCTAAAGCAGCAGCAGGTCCTACTGATGTGGACGTCGCCGCCGAGGGAGCGATGCCGTGGAGGAAGTGGCCGGCGACGCTGCCGTGGATGGAGCTGCGCTGTGTCGTCTCGGGATTGAGCGCCGGCAGCACCGTGAGATCGAATCAAGAAGAAAATGCGGTGATTAGTGTACAACCTCTTTGGTGGCGCTGATTAGGCCACAGCTTCATCCGAGGAAACGGTGATGATGATGCTCTTCCGGTGGTGCAGGTGAAGACGGCGGTGTGGGAATGGAGGTGGCGCGATAGACGAGGGGAACGTCGGGGCAGCTCCTTGGAGGTGGAGGACGGGGTGGCTGAACCGGCGGGACGATGAGATCGATGACGGATCCTCATCTCGTACGGTGGGTGAGGGACGTCGAGGTGTTGCTGTGGACGACATCGTCGGGGAAGAGGCTCTGGCTGGGTGGCGGACGGAGCAGGGTGTGGGGTTTCGTCGTGGGTTTTCGCGGCCTCGGTGTACGAATGGGTGGGCGGACGGGATGGCAGTGGGGAACCATGGCTTAGAGATGCGCTTGTTTGAAATGTGGGGTAAGTTACGAAAGTACCCCCACCGATTTGAGGCGGCTCTTTCGGTTCAGGCGTACCACGGGCATTTCGCATGTCGAGATTTCACAGGAGGTGGGAGTTTTTGCGCGTGTTGTAATGTCGGAATAGCAAGGCGCGGGTTGAGATGGAGGGAGTTGGCAGAGCACAACGAGACAAAGATATATCTTAAATATTTCGGGCTAACAAGGCGCGGGTTGAAATTTCCGGACAAGCCTAACGTGTACTGTAACAAATCAATGCACCCTACAAATGTCATTCAAAACTTTGAATTCATGTTATGTTCAATTAAAATATTTTGCTACGTGTATAATGCATGCAACCTACTACTCAAATGAACGTTTTAGTGCATTCCAAACGTATATACTACCGCTTCAATATGAACTAAATTTGAATTCGTTTCTCTATTTGAATAAGATCTACAGTAATGATTGTTGTGAAGTCAAAGCATTTGAATTCGTTTCTCTGTTTTAATAAGATCTACAATCATCATTATTGTCAAGTTAAACCATCGTTTGTGTATTATCTTCACAGCACACCACATGATTAGTCTCGAGTTACATATGAACTATGTGTACTATATGAACTCGAACTAGATTTTTTGAATCCACTTTATTTTGATTTCAAATCACATTACATTTCTAGCTCTAGCTAGATCTTCATAATCTAAACCATGTCTCATATGTATAATGTGTTTATCACATTATGTATGGTGCCCCGCCCCCTACGCCTACAAGTATTTAGATGTGAGTTGCAAACACCACACATTACCACAAATTCAAATAAAATGTGAGAATGTTCGATATATAGTATTGTTTAGATTGTTCGATATTTAGTTGTAAGCTGCAAACGCCACACATTATCACAAATTCAAATAAAATGTGAGATTGTTTGATGTATAGTATGGTTTAGATTGTTCGGCATTTAGCTGTGAGTTGCAAACACCATGCATTATCACATTATGGTATAACATGTGCACAACACGTGTATCACCGCTATATTCATGCATGCAATGTTTAAAACACTATGATCTCCTATTCAAATATATGAATCCGCTTTCATATCAAATTATGATCTTTGTTAGTCTCTTACACCCACACAATCCTCTAACCTTTGTAGCTACCACTAACTTTCTCTCGTGCATGCACACGCCCTCCTCGCCCTCCCCCTCCCTCGGCATTCTATCCACCGGGCACATTCATTTTTTTCTTTAGGTCGTTCTCCCAGAGTCTCCACAACTCCTTTCCGACACACACCGATCGATAAACCTCTCCAGCGATGCCTGCCTACAACATACAAACACACCTTCAATCTCCTCCTTTATGTGTCCTTGCCTCGTGTCTCTCATACGGTCAGACACACGTGTAAACTCTCGCCCCTCTTTTCATCGCTCTCACAACCGCACACTCCTCCCCCTATCTAGCTAGTAGTTGGGCCTCTCGCACCACCTCCTAGCTCCATTCTCTCTGTCTATCCGTCTCGCTGGGCCTTATTTGCCTCTAACAAATGGACGTACACCGACCGATCTCTCGCTATACATATAGCTAGCTAGGTCCTTATAACTCGTTTTTACCCACACGTCAATCGATCTACCTCATTAGTTGTGTCTCTCCCTTCCTCCGACAAACAACAATTGATCTACCGATCTAGTTAGGTTTGCTTACCAAACACATGGTTCCCCTTCATCATCCATGGATGCGTCCCGACAGATCTATCACGCACAGGCACACACAGAAACACATCCCCACTCTTATTGATAACATTGCAGTTCCACCCTCAGTTTGTCTAGTAGGCCTCTCCCACCATCTTCGAGAAGCAACTCCATCACCCATCCAGCACTCTACCCCTCTCCCTCCCTCTCCCTCCCTCTCTCTCTCCTCTCTCTCTCCCATCATATTTCCCGTCCTTCAGTTATGTATGGATGTCGACCGATCTCCCTCAAGACATAGCTGGGTCTCTCCTTCTCAACACATATACGAGTCGTTCTACCTCTATAGTTAGGCCTCTGCCTACCCCTCCCACCACCCCTCCCCCCCACACACACCGATACATCGAGCGCTCTAGTCATGTCTCCCTGCCACACACAAACTTGACGTGTGCCCTCTAACGTTCCGGTAGGCCAGTCGCCCTATATCTTTGACTTGTACACACACACAATTTCGATGGCTCTCTTCATCGATCTCGCACCCACCCACTTGATCCTCTCTTCGACTCTATCGATAGCTATGACCCCTCCCTCTCTTCTCGTGGATTGCCCGACCCTCTATGTATGATATGGATAGGCCTCCATTTCACACACATTGCATGCAAAATTTTGTTTGAGATGTCATCGACACATATTCCCACAAATAATTCACGAAATCAACCCCCACCCCACCCCCACCCCAAAACAAAAAACACTCACGAACGCGGTTTGTATCTCTCACACACACCCACGTAGGTGGGGGACGTGCACGAAGAGAAGAGGTGCATGCACGGCGCACGTACTCCCGTCTCTTTCCCAACCACACCCGCGCGGGTACACGGTGGAGCTCATTTCTGTACGAAAAAGGCAGCCCACGTGGTAATTTGGCACGTGTACTGGTTGTCCACTTGGTGGAGGGAGGATCGTCTACCACGGGTGAACAAACAAATTGCGACTTGACGTGTTATGTTAAAAAAAGAGGCAAACCATGTGGGGCCTACCTTAGAGGCAAGGCTCTATACACTGGAGTACTTTTGATGTGTCCCGTCAACTTGCAAAACGAGGAGAAGCTTGCTTAGTATGCCGCCTCCCCCGCCCATGGGTGCGGTGGCTCGCAAGATGAGGTGAAGCTTGCTTACTACGCCTTACGCCCACTCCCTCACCCTTGTGTGTAGTGGCTCGCAAGACGAGGAGAAAAATTTATTACTCCCTCCGTTTACTCCTCGTCCCTACTACCTTGGTTATAGAGATTATATCATATTGTTTGGAATATATATGTCCTTTAGTAGATTTCAATATGAACTACTAGTACATACTCCAAACACTGATGTATATAGATGTATTTTAGAGTGTAGATTCACTCATTTTGCTCCGTATGTAGCACTCTCCCTCTCCCCTCGACCCTCACCCACGTGGTGGACGTGCAGCAATTCATTCGGTCTCATATAGCCAGAACGATATATACTGCACTACCATTATTGCTCGACTTCCCGAAGAGGCGAAGAGCCAATCGCAAGGTCAATATTTTGGAGATGCCAAGCGCAAGGTTATAGGAGAACGAGTAGTAGGTGCCGCGTCATTTATAAATAAAGTTTTTTTTCTTCAGTGGCACGTACGCAATATGATAGGTTCATATGGAGAGAAAAGGAGTACATAGTCAGGACGGGCCAGCCTACACGGTTGCTTGCTGGGGTTGCTCTCTTCACACTCTCTCACACAAAATGACTGTGGCCACATCTCTAACATCCCGGCGGATCACGTCCGCTTGGGGAAGGGGTGGATGCTTAGTGTAGATGCGGTGGCCGTCGCCGACGGCGAAAACCCACTGTCGGCACGTCCCGATCAGGGGTCCCCGCCGTTCTCTCTCACAAAGCTGGTGAGGTTGCCTTCGTCCCTTGCTCACTGCCGCGACGTGGGCAGTTGCCGCCTCCCGCCGCCCTCCTCAAGGTTGAGCTACGTCCCTCAGGTACAACTCCCTTTACAGCCGGCTTGCACCACTGCTCCAGCTGCCCACATCACTCCCTGTGGATATTTCTCTACTTCTTTGCCCCGCACATACCTCTACTGGCTTCTACGTACTGTATTTGTGATGAGTTTATGTCTCATCAACTAGTCCCAGTAATCTTATTCTAATCACGCTTGTTCAATTTCTTTGCCACAGGGATGCTCATCTCGATTTTGGTGAAACTACACAAAATGATCCGATGGTTAAAAGGTTGCAAACTTCATTTATTAGGAAGCTCGAACGTTGCCAGCAAATTGAAGCCTGGTCAGGGTTCATGGTTCAAGGGCTAGGGACTGCATGGATCATTTTTTCTTTAGCTGCCTCTGTTCCAAAATAAGTGTCAACTTTAGTAGTAGTACAACTTTGTACTAAAGTTTGCACAAAGTTGAGAAACTTATTTTGGAATGGAAGGAGTACATATTTGCTATGATCTATCAATCATTGAGATGCAATAGCATGCATGTTAGTCTCCTTTGTATTTGATGAAATGTTGCAACGGGCAACCTTGGACGCAAGATACATGTAACAGAAGCTGGAAGCTTCATAGCATTGTACAAATTTATCTCGCTGATAAACTACAGTACGTACTATACTAGTACTTCCTCCGTTCCTAAATATAAGTCTTTGTAGAGATTTCACCATGAACCACAGGCGGATGTATATAGATGCATTTTAAGTGTAGATTCATTCATTTTTTTCTGTATGTAGTGGAATCTCTACAAAGACTTATATCTACTAGTAATAGCTAGCCCCCACTACTAGGAATTCTCTATCCTCTCCTTGAGCCACGTCATCAAAATTGATGTAGCCGTTAGATGAAGTAAATCAGTCCTTAATAGCCGTCTGATCTTGATGTTGAGAGGCTCCTCACTAAGCCACATGCAAGCATGCAGAAATACCGTGCCACATGCATGTGAGTGGGTTTTAAATCACATCAACATGTCTTCATGCAAGCATGCACCGGTAGCATGCATGTAAGTGAGCTTTTAAGTCCCGTTAACATGTCAAAAAGAAAAATATAATCCCATTATGCAGTAGGAGTTGCACTGGCGGAGCTACGTATGAACAAAATAGTGCCATGGCCCGCCCAGCATGAGCCCAAAACACTGAAGTATAAGGGTAAAATTGGTCTACAAGGGTAAAAGTTTCAGGTGGCCTTTGGCTTGGCCAGCCCAGAAAATTCATTGTAGCTCCTCCACTGAGGAGTTGGCTGATCTTTTTTCCTTACGTGGGATGATCTAAATGATGATGGGAGTTTATTTAGTTTGGCTACCACATTTTTCATGCTGTTATAGAGTTTTTTTTGTTCTATGGAATCGATAATTTTGCGCAGAGAGATATACCGCTGTTCCGCGCCAACGCGCGGGGACTCATCTAGTAATATTTAGGAACGGAGGGAGTACTATGTAAAGAGTTATGTGTCGCACGGTGATAGTGTGAGGTGGGCCATGTAATCACTGAGCCTGCGTGTTTTCACTGCTCTTGCACGCCGCCGCTGTAAGAATGGAGAAAATTGTAATCTAGTAGTAGTAGTATACCTCATTTCGCCGAAAGCGTGGGACATCCAGTAGTCCTACCACCTCAGTAATAAAGACCAATGAGCCGTCAAATCACATAGACCCAGCAGTAAGTTGGACGGATGAAGCAACCATCACTCTTGCGCCAGTGAGAGGCCGCGTCCGCTCTGCCCGGGCATGAATGCGGCACCGATTCTTTGGAGCGGCGCTGAGCGTTTCAGGCGGGAAGCACGCGCGGGCGATGGAGGGGCTTTGGGTGGGCCAGGCTGGTCAGGAGCGGGCGTGGCAGCTGTCCGCATGTCCCTACCGGACACGCCCGGAAATGAGAGGATGCACCGACTCTCGCGGCTAAAATCGTACACTACACAACATCTCTCTGTAGGAGTAGGTCGATTTGTCGCTCTCTCTAACACACACGTGGTGTTAAACACACACACACACACACACACACACACGCACGCACCTTGGTCCCGTTGCACCTTCTAACGTGACTTATTACACCTAGACGGAGGGAGAAAATTTGTGTGCATGTTATAATAAGGATTCACTTAAAATAGCGAACAGAGGGATCAATTGGACAGTGTTCCCGAGCAGTAGCGAGATGTGTGAGGTAAGATACAACGCTGACGCTTTTAATTTTTCTTACTAATTTGTTTGTTTCACCCTCTGACTGGTGGGACCCAATGTACTATGTGGAGAGAGGTAAGGTGACTAAGGTTGCATTATTTCTGCACCACTGTGGATAGTCTTACCACAAAGCACATGAACGATTTGATTGAAATCCCAATGGCTCCCACACACACAAAAAAACACGGCATGCTTGTCACACGAATGTAGGAATGTATAAAAGGTTACTCCCCCTTCCTTCTATATAGGGCCTAATGCATTTTTCAAGACCGCCTTTGACTATTGATAAAATTAATACTATATACTCACATAACGGAGGTTGTTATGAAGCCCTTCACATACGAAGTTGAGGTTCGATAATTGAGCATAATTTGTGCTAGGAGGAATTCTTGACTGTCAAAATGTTTTTCTAGGGTTGCACGTTTCACACTCTCTCTCCAATATAACACGCTGAGGCTCAGTGCTTGTAGTTGCTCTCTTCACACTCTCTCGCCCTCTCCCGCTGGAGCTCAGCGCCTTATAGTTTGCTCTCTTCACACTCTCTCCCCTCTCCAGATCTAAACAAGACTTCGTTGGCCTCTCTCTCCCCGATTCACTGCTGCTTCAAAGAGGCCGGCAGGATCCGTCCACGCGGGAAGGGGAAGGAGGGCCTTAAAGCTGTCGCGCGTCGGCGAGGATCTACCGGCGCAGCTGTTCACTTTCCACCCAGCGGCGGTGCGGGAGGGCCTCCCGACCCCTTCTTCTTCAGCCGCTGTCCCGTCGCCCACCGAACCACGCCCCAAGAACCTTAAGGCATAATTTACTTACTCCACATGCATTGCTCTAGCTGCATGTATACCATGAATCTAGGACGTGGTTCAAAGAGGAAAGGAGTGGGGGAAAGTAGTGGGAAAAGTTGTATATAGCATGAATCTAGGACGTCGTTCAAAGAGGAAATGAAGGGGGAAAGTTGTATAGCATTAATCTAGGACGTGGTTCAAAGAGGAAAGGAATGGGGGAAAGTAGTGGGGAAAGTTGTATCGCATAAATCTAGGACGTGGTTCAAAGAGGAAAGGAAGGGGCGAAAGTACTAGTTCAAAAAGGAAAGGAAGGGACAAGGCTGTAGAGTTTGAGCAGGACTAGATTTGCTGCGCTCACATAGGGAAAGGCGTCTAAAGATAACAAAACCGGGACCAACACAAATATGCTCCTTGGTTGGTTGTTCTTTGTTGCAACAGACTGTGCATGACCATAATACATCGGTAGATGCACATGGTGCTGGTGCGTCCACTGTCCCGTGCAACTCATTAGCTGTTGTTAATCTAAGGCCCTGTTTGGTTAAAAACTCCCTAGTCCCTACCTGATGGGTTCCAGGGACTAAACATGGACTAGAGGTTATTAAATGACATGCTAAAATACCATGTTACCCCTAGTAATGAACTAATAGAGACAAGGTGCGATGCATGGCAGGGGCAACTGTTGGAAAAAGTCCCAAAAAGACTCCCTCGGGGTCTTCTTTCTTTAGTCCCAAATGCCCACTTTTAGTCCCTAAAAGTTCTTCCTATTTGGTTTAGATGGGACTGACACGGAGTTTTTTTAGTCCCTACACCAAAATGTCCCTGTAAACAAACACCCTCTAATAATGCCGCTGGAAAATTGATGCAATGCCATAGTTAAAAGCAAATTACATGTTTAACGAATTTATTGTTAATATAATCTCTATGTTAATATTAATCAATGCCACCGTTTGAGAAATGCTACTGTCTTGCTTTCTTTCCCATTTAGATAAGGTAGATGCTCTTTTTGTTGGCTTCTGTGTCATCCACCGTTATTGACCACTAATTGTTTCCTTTGCACCTCTGTGTAAACAGGGTTATCTGCTTCACCTCGTTGCCATTGTGACCTTTTGTTGCATTGCACAAAACACTTTTGTTTTAAGAGTGTTTTGTGCAGTTCAACCAAAATGTCACACCGACAACGTTGCTTGATTGCTTGATCTTAGTGGAACTGCACAAGAGGAGATCTTACTTCCTATCCGTTAAGGCGAATTTGGTTCAGATCTTCTTCTTGTGAGTTGTTTGAATTCCGCATCATGAGAGGTCAGTACTAGCCTTCTTTCACATGGTTCTACAGTGTGCATTCATATGTTGTGGTACTTGTATGATAATGTTGCTTGATTTTAGTGAACTGCACAAATGCAGACAAGACTTCCAATCTGTATGTGCACCGTAATATCCCATTGAGGTAAGATAAGGATATTTCACAACTGCTGGCCTGTATTTTGCCACTTTCATCAGAAAATTAAGTTTAGTACTATACTTGTGCTCCCTAATTGACATGCCAAATCTTACATTGAAGGTGAAGCTTGTTTGTTATTGAACCAAGTGATGAAGGGGAAGAACAAGGGGAAGAAAAATAAAAATCAACTCCCGGTGCTGTAATGAAGCACTGGAACTGTGATGACACAAGTAATGATATAGTTTTGCATCTTAATTTATTGCTATGTCTGGAACGAGCAATTGTTTTGCCACTGATTTGATGCCACTCTTAATGTAATATGTAATTATCTCTACTTGTGCAAACAGGGATCTTCTTTGAAGATACCATATATTTTAGTGGAACTGCACAAGAAGATGTTGGAAACATTAAACTAATCGAGGAGTATATAGTAAGCATGGCCACCACCGTAGATTGCAACAGATGGTTCCGGAGAATTGCTTCATCTGTATGCTCTACACAATAAGCCTCCTGAGAAAGGTTGGTACTCGCCCACTGATTTCATCCATATGATTGAGCTTTGCCATCTCTATTGGTGTTATGCTACTGTTTAGATACTGTCATGAAAAAGTGGTATTGTCCTTGAGAAGTGCTTCATCTATGCTGTTTTAAATATTTCCTTTCCTTTTTTTCGAGCAAACAGTGATGCTAGCATTTAGTAGTCCTCTTGTCTTTGCACAACAGGATCATCTTCCTCTGAAGAAGAATATGGAGTACGTGAAGTGACTAGTTCCGATTATGCCAGGATGAAGAAGCACTGTCTATCTTATCATCAGAAGGAGCAGTTGAAGGATGGTTACATTACTCCCCACAAGACCAAACTAACTTCAGCTCAGAAGGACTGACAAAATCTCCATTTTTTTGCTGTGATGCGCGAGTACAATGTTGTTCTAGGATTCTTTCTGGTGAGTTCCATTTTTCTAAAAGTGTGCTCTACATGGACCATGTATGTGCCTGTTGAAACTGTCAATTCATAGTACAGTTTGCTCTATACTAATCACTTTTTTGTATTTGTGCAAACAGGGGTGCTCAGCTTGATTTCAATGGGAACTGCACAAAATGTTCATGAATACATCGAATCATTCATTTCCACCACAAGAAAGGAGGTGCCGATAAGTTCAAGGCGTTGCAACATATAAGGGCGAAATCATACAAGCTACGCGCGAATTTGGTTGATTTTGGTGGAACTGCACAAAAAGAACAGCTGGTTTATTTAGCACGAGGTGCCATGTCAATGTCCGAACTGATGGCAAACCCTGCCCATTCCACAATCGTAGGCATTTGATATTTTGGAATGGGACAACCTTGTCAAATTTTGCTCATTGATTTTAGCAAGACATGCGTTTGATATTTTCGAATGGGACGCCCTTGCTGTCAGCAGCGTCGATCAATTTTTTCTTTATTCTTTAGTTGTGAAGTAAATATTGCCTCTGACATGTGAGTCGCTGAGATGCATAATCATCGATTGTTTTGAATGTTCTCTATGAATTGCCAGGCCTGTGTGTTTGATTGCAATGTACAGAAACGCTAAAAACCTGCTCAAACTCTTTGTACTCCTTCTGTTCCTTTTTACTTCGCACATTGTGAAAGTGCATACTTTTTGTATAAGATTGGTCAAAGTAGAGATACTTTGACTGCAGACAAAACTTGTATGCAGACTAGAAAGGACCGGAGGGAGTACATGTGAAACTGCTGCAGACGAGGTGATCACCCTGGGAATAATGCTAGTACATATTGTTTTGCATGTTCATCCAATGCCAGTGATACAGGAATTCAAACTAATCGAAATAAATTCATTCATACATGGTCGGATTTCATATAAACATGCCAGATTTCATTACATTTCATACATTCTTCAACTAAAAAGGGGTGCTCTGGAGGTATAATTAATTAACCGAAGCTACCCACCTGTGTCCCGCTGAGCCGAACATAAGCTTCTGTGACTTAACTGCAAGTGCAGTTGCGTAACTGACATGTGGCCCGTTGGGCCCACATGTTAGTCAGCCAACTGCACTAGCAATTAAGTAGAAGCAGCGTTATTCTCTAGCAGAATTCCCCGACTCCACGTCGCCGCCAAGAAGCCAACCGGCCGTCAATGGTCAACCCGCCTAGCTTGGCTTCAACAGGAGGGTAGCAGCGGTGACCTTACTTGGACCCGAGCGACGGCGACCTACCGTGTTCTACTCTTCCTCGTTTTCTGTGTGGCGCGGCCTCGTTGGCAGCGGGGTGGGGCCTCGGCAGAGCCGGCGATGTCCTTTGTCTCGTTGCCGGCGGGCGGCGCCTCAGTGGAGTGGTGGAAATCCTCCCCCGCGTTGCCGACAGGGTGGGGCCTCGGCTGAGCCGGCGATGTCCTCTGCCTCGTTGTTGGCGGGGCAGGGCCTCGGTGGAGCCGGCGGTGTCCTCTACCTCATTGTTGGTGCCACGGGGCCTCGGTGGAGCAGGGCCTCGTCGACGCCAACAGAGCGGGGACTCGTCGGAGCTGGCATTGTCCTCTGCCTCGTCCTCGGTCTCGCCAAACAGCGCCTCGCCCGCTTCATCGCCCTCTTTGCTAGCCTCTTTGTAGGCGGCCGCAGCCTCCGCCACCCGCATGCTCTCTCGCCAGCACTCGAGGCGGCCCTTGCGGGCGGAGCAGTACGAGTCAAGTTGCGCCTCCTGCTCTGCCCGCTCCGCGGCGATCTGCTCCTCCGCCTGCAGGTGCTCCCGGAGGAGATGGTGGTTGTAGGCGGCTTTGGCCTGCGCCTCCCGGAACTACTCCCGACGCATCTGCCTCACACTGTCCATATATTGGGCACGGGCCTCGCTGATGGTCATGGTGCAATGCACCGACGAGGATGGCGTGGAGGAGGGGGTTGGCGCCGGATCGTCGACTACCATGTTCTCCATTGGGACGTCGTCGTCCTCCGGCTGCCTGCCGGCCAGCCGGTCGGTAGCAATGGCTGCCATCTCCTTGTGGTCCGTCGTCCGCCCATCCCGAAGAGCGCTGGAGCGCGAGGAATCCATGGTGGGAAGTAGTGGTGTGGACAGGAGAAAGGGAACTGATGCGGATGACTGCGGCTATGGCTGGCGCAGCAGTTTATATAGCAATGGTGGGCGGGCGGAGGGACGGACGTGTGGCGCCGGAGTAGCCGCCTCGGCAACCGCGTATCATTAATGTGGGCAGCAGATGGATGGATGGACGACACTTGTGTCGTTTAAAGGCGGAGCAATCGCCTGCACCGGGAAGCAGGGCGGGCGGCGCTGACTGTTTTGGGCGGAAAGCGTGTGCGGGCGAGGAGATGACTTTACTTGGAGAGGATGACAATGGGGACCCACCAGGTCCATAGCCTCACGTACGCAAGTGCCTCCTTATTATATATATGTATAAAACTATACTCCCTCCGTCTAGGTGAATAAGTCATATTAGAAGGTGCATCACGACCTAGGTGCAAGCAGATTGGTGGAAAAGAAGAATATTTCTCTCTTCTAAACACAACATTTAATCATAGCAGTTAAGAGGATGCCTTATTAGCTACCCATGCAGGCCATCATAATTCATAGCATGCAAATCGCTTTTATTTCTTGCCTAATAACCGCATGGACGTGCTGCATGCATTGGTCCTTGCCCGAGCAAAAAAAGGGAGGAAAGGGGTTTCCACGGGAGACAACGAGGCAGAGGTGGAAGCGCTCGCTGGAGTTATTTATTTTGCTTCCCCCTGGTTTCCTGACATCATGGTCCCACACCATTATCAACCTATGTAGTACTAGTCAATAAACGAGAGAATTGCACAAGAAGCGGCCGACAGCTGGGACCAAGCAGCTCGAGCAGTATTTGTGTTTTTGAGGTGTGAGCACTGCAGAGTTTTTCGATGTTTAGCCCAGATATTAATTTTTCTCCTCTGAACAACAACGAAAACATCGCTGCAGGTATTAACTGGGCGGGCTGTGGCCCGTCTAGCCCAGGCCAGATATCCAGCCCAGATATTAATTTTTTTCAAGCTGAAAATGGCTAGCCCAGCTATACTTTTTTTAGGAATACCCAGGCAAGGTCAAGTTGTTATTCTCCGCCCCGCTGGGCTGCAAATCTTTCCTAGGAGGGATGCATTAGGCTTAACAAGAAAATGGGCTTTAAGAAATAATAAATGGGATGTAATTATAAAAACTGGGCAGTAACTATAAAAAATGCACCAAACACGTGATTACTTTATAAAATATTATTTTTGGATATTGAAAATTTTAATTTCATTAATTGTTGCGAGCGCAATGTTTCGTTGGATTTTTACGTAATATAAATTTATATTGAAATTGTATTTAATCTGACTAGAAATTTCGGGATAAAAATATTTCGGATCCCATCAAAATGTGGGAAATTTTATTGAATTCTGTTTTGAACGGTTGGTTGAAATGGGCTGTACTTTTAACAAACTGTAAATGGGCTGTAGTAAATTCCATTAGAATTCAAAAATGGGCTACACATTCTTACAAATCTCAAATGGGCTATAAGTTCTCTGCCACACACTTCTGGCCTTACTAAGTTGACGCGTCCCCAAAAAAACAGAGTTGACGCGTATGCAAGGCTTTGTCAACTTATAGTCAACACATGGTTCTAGCAGCAGTGGCCGTTGGATGTCCATCCAACGGATGCCGTGCTTCTTCTTCAATCTCGGATATTCTAGCTTCACCCACCCAAAAAATGATTCCTCCCCTGACATCTGGGGCGCACCGTTTCGGAAGCTGACCCGTGGGCCTACTAAGTTGACGTACCAAGGGCTTTGTCAACTTAGTCAATATAAACGATTCTAGCTGCAGTGACCGTACGATGTCCATCCAACAGCCATAGTGCTTCTTCAACCTCTGGTCTTCTTGCTCCAGCCGCCCAAACCAGCGCCGGTCGTGCCGCCTGCTCCTGCCTCCTGTGGCCGGCTGTGCTGCCGTGGAGGCCTCACCGCCCCCTACTATTCCCACCGCTGGCCAGGCCCTGCGGCGACGGCAGCCTCACACCGCAGCCGAACGAGTGAACCCTCATACTCCTCTCCGCGTGGGCATCCACTGCCGCGTCTTCACCGGCTCCGCGTCATCCCCTTCCTAGGCCTCGCCGTCGTCCACCGCCCTGGTGCTCTCGGCGCGGCGTGGTCAACGTGGAAGGAACGACTTCCATCGGACGTGGACCGTACGTGGAGAGGCTGACAGCTGGGTCCACGGCGGCAGCAAGGAAGTGCCTCCTTATTACGCGGAAAATAATGATTCCTCCACCTGACAGCAAGGACCCACCGGACGGGCCACCAGTATTTTGCGAAAAAAATCATTTCCCCCTGACTTCTGGGACCCACCGGACGGGCCACTGTATTTCACAAAAAAAAACATTCCCCCTGCTGTCAGCTCAGACCCACCGGAAGTGCCTCCTTATTACGCACAAAAAATGAATACTCCCCCGGCTAGCTGGGACCCACCTTTCTAGGAGGCTGACTTGTGGGCCTACTAAGTTGACGGGGATGAAGGGCTTTGTCAACTTAGTCAGTATGAACGATTCTAGCTCCAGTGACCGTATGATGTCCATCCAACGGCCGTAGTGCTTCTTCAACCTCTGGTCTTCTTGCTCCAGCCGCCCAAAGCAGCACCGGTCGTGCCACATGCTCCTGCTTCTCGTGGCCGGCTGTGCTGCCGCAGAGGCCTCACCGCCCCCTACTATTCCCACTGCTGGTCAGGCCCTGCGGCGACGGCAGCCTCACACCGCAGCCGAACCAGTGAACCCTCGTAGTCCCCTCCGCGCGGGCTTCCACTGTCGCGTCGTCCCCTTCCTAGGCCTCGCCGTCGTCCACCGCCGTGGTGCTCTTCGCGCGGCATGGTCAACATGGTCAAGGAACGACTTCCATCGGAAGAGTACTGCACGTGGAGAGGCTGACAGCTGGGTCCACGGCCATAGCACAGTATTTTTGTGATTTGCCAAGTAAGTCGCTTTGTCAGGCCTGTTGGGCTGTAAATCTTTCAAGACGAGGAGAGCTTTCATTCGGCTGGCCGAGAAAATGGCCCATCAGTAATGAGAAATGGGCTGTACATTTTTAAAACACATCAAGCCGGCAATTAGTTTCAAATATCTTTTTTTTCATTTCAAGATTTTAAATTACATTAATTTTTATGCGTGGAGAATTTGTTGGATTTTATATTGATATGCATTTATTTTGAAAATCAGTTTGAATGTGAGTCAAAATTTTGGGATTAAAAACAGTTCGGACCGCACCGAAATATGCAAAATTTCGTATAATTTTTTAACCGTTGCCACAATATGGATTGTAATGCTAACAAAAAGAATATGGGCTCCAAAAAAACCTTAAGAATTAGCAAATGGGCCGTAAATTATTAGAAATAATGGCAGATGGGTTGTATGCTGTTTTCCACAGATTTGAGGCTTTACTAAAAAAAGGTTGACGCACAAGCACTGACTGTTGGATGTCCATCCAACGGCCGTCGTGCTTCTTCAATCTCTGCTCTTCCTGCTCCAGCCGCTCAAACAAGCGCCGGCGGGACTGCCTGCTCCCTCCTCCTCGTGGCCGGCTGTGCTGCCACGAAGGCCTCACCACCCGACCGTACTCCCATCGTTGACCTAGCCATCCCTCTACTCACCCACACCTGCTGTTATTCTCCGGCGATGGCAGACGAACCAGTAAACCCTCGTATAGTCATACTCCCCTCCGCGTGGGAAACAACTGTCGAGTCTTCCCTGCCTCCGTATCGTCCCCTTCCTAGGCCTCGTCGTCGTCCACCGCCCTGGTGCTCTCGGTGCGGCGTGGTCAACGTGGTCGAGGAATGACTTCCATCGGACGTGGAGTGTACGTGGAGAGGCTGACAACTGGGTCCACGGCCGCAGCAACGAAGTGCCTCCTTATTACACGGAAAATAATGATTCCTCCACCTGACAGCTGGGACCCACCGGACGGGCCACTGTATTTCGTGAAAAAACATTTCCCCTGACTGCTGGGACCCACCTGCTACATCTTCGCACGCAAGGAAGTGCGTCCGGGCAAAAAAAACGATTCGCCCCCTGACTGCTATGACCCACCAGCTACATATTCGTAGGCAAGGAAGTGCGTGACAGTCGGGACCCACCTGGTCGAAGCGTATCTAGCGTTTTCATTCTGGTCGCGAACGTGTACGTACATACTGGTCGATGTAGAGGCGCGCACGTGTCATAGTAGAGGTGCGCACGTGTCATAGTAGAGGCGCGCACGTAGCATGTACATGTACGTACAGCGGCCAGGGTGCAAGAAAGAAAATACGGCCACGTATGTGTACATACGGGCGGGGTCTCGATCGCCTACTCGCGCATACGTACGGCCAGGGCTCATGTACACTTCTGGGTCGTCGTGTTCATGGGGAGGCAACGGAATGCGTCGTGTTCGTGGGGAGGCAACGGAACGCGTCGGAGCCAACCGGCTGGGTCGGAACGGAATGCGTGGTCGTGTTCATCGGGAGGGCTTGGACGGAACAAGCGATGGAAACGAGGCCTAGCGTACCGCACAACGGAGGAAACAGACATCCTACGTTCGGAATGGGGTCCTGTTGATCGGGAGGGGTCTAGCGTACCGCAAAATGGAGGAAACGGACCTCCTACGGTCGAAACGGGGGTCCTGTTGATTGGGAGGGGTGTGGCGTACCACAAAACGGACGAAACGGACCTCCTACGGTCAAAACGGGGGTCCTGTTCATCGGGAGGGGTGTGGTGTACCGCAAAACGGGACTCCACGGGATACTGTTCATCTCCACCGTCGACCCCCTCCAGCCTCCATGACCTACTGTTCATCCACCGTCGACCTCCTCCAGCCTCCACCTGCGACTGTTCATCCACGGGCTCCTGTTCATCCAGCCTCCACCGCGCGCTACTCCACCGGCTAGTGTTCAACTAGCCCTCTCCACGGGCTCCTATTCAACCACCCCTCCACGGGCTACTGTTCATCCTGCCCTCCACCGTCTACTGTTCATCCTGCCCTCCACGGGGTGGTCCTGTTCATCCAGCCCTCCACGGGGTCCTGTTCATCCAGCCCCAACCGGCTCGATCGATCGTGGTCATGTTCATCCAGAGGCAACACCACGGGGTCCTGTTCATCCACCCCCACCGGGAACTGTTCATCCAAACCCCCTCGCAACGCTCACCGTTCATCCAGAGGCAGCATCGATCGGCTTCAGTTAGCAGCAGTAGCGAAGGAATCGCTTGATCGGGTTCAGTTAACAGCCATCGATCGATCGCTCGGGTTCAGTAACGCGTAGCCTGCAATCGCTTGGGTTCAGTTAGAGCCCAACGCCTCGCTCGGGTTCAGTTAGAGCCAACGCCTCGCACACACGCGCGTATGTGTATGAGAGAAACGCGCATCACTCGGCCCCGACCTCCCACCGTAACCGGGAACTCCCCGAAATTTTCCTCGCCCTCGCTTCTACCATGGTTTTTTCTGTCATGGACGGCCCAAAGAATGTCATGCAGATGCGTCTCTGGCCCACCCGAGACGAAAAGCCCATTTTTTGTCATGATTTTTTGTCATAGAAGTAGGAGCCCACCACATCTATGATGATACCGGGTTTTGTCACAATTATCGTCATAGAAGTGTCATATGTATGACAGAAAAAATTCGTTCAGCCCAAAATGTCACGGATGTGTCTTTTTTTTGTAGTGAAAACAACGCAGTACTATGCTTGTTTTGAGGCCGAAAACATTACGGCAGGGGTTGAGCGGGGGAGGGGGGAAGACAGAGCAAAAATATTAAAAAGAGTCGATGTGCCATTGCTACCCTAACAAAGCATGTGCAATTCTTCTCGGGAAGAAGGTGTGCTATTGACACCCACACATCACAAATCCCACAGTAGATATACTAACAAGTTCACACACAAGTACAACAGAACAGGTAAACATTTGTATCAAACTCAGGTTCACATGACACGTTCATATTCATAGCCAACATTCACAATCAACAACTCAAAAGATTCATATATACACAAGTTCAACATGTCTATGCATCCAAATGATTGATAGATCACATGACAATATTCATAGATAATTCACAAAAAAGATTCAGATATACACATGTTCAGTATGTTTATGCAACCAAATGATTGAGATCACAGCCAATATCATCCATGGATGAACTTTATTTACCTAGGGTACAGACTGGTAAATGGTGTTCAGTCGGAGGTACTTCTTGCTAAAATTAATGCTTGTACGAGTAAACTTTCGAGTACATAAGAGGTAGCACAGAAAATCTGAACTTTTCTTGTAGGTTTATCCTCAAATGGTGGCCTCGGCCGAGGGAGGTTTGAGCAACTTGGCCACTACTTTCATCCAACTAGTTTACTGGCTCATCTTGGTCCTGTAGCTCGCCAGAATTCTACATCGCAGACAAGAAAGGAGGTGAGGGAGTCCTGGATTAGGGGGTCTCCGGACAGACGGACTATATCCTTTGGCCAGACTGTTGGACTATGAAGATACAAGATTGAAGACTTCGTCTCATGTCCGGATGGGACTACTTGGCATGGAAGGCAAGCTAGGCGGATATGTATATCTCCTCCTTTGTAACCGACCTTGTGTAACCCTAGCCTCCTCCGATGTCTATATAAACTGGAGGGTTTTAGTCCGTAGGACAACATACAATCATACCATAGGCTAGCTTCTAGGGTTTAGCCTCTCTGATCTCGTGGTAGATCAACTCTTGTAGTACTCATATCATCAAGAATAAATCAAGCAGGACGTAGGGTTTTACCTCCATCAAGAGGGCCCGAACCTGGGTAAAACATCGTGTCCCCTGCCTCCTGTTACCATCCGCCTTAGACGCACAGTTCGGGACCCCTACCCGAGATCCGTCGGTTTTGACACCGACATTGGTGCTTTCATTGAGAGTTCCTCTGTGTCATCGCCATTAGGCTTGATGGCTCCTACGATCATCGATAGCGATGCGGTCCAAGGTGAGACTTTTCTCCCCGGACAGATCTTTGTGTTCGGCGGCTTCGCACTGTGGGCCAACTCGCTTGGCCATCTGGAGCAGATCGAAAGTTACGCCCCTGGCCATCAGGTCATGTTTGGAAGCTTAAACTACACAGCCGATATTCGCGGAGACTTGATATTCGACGGATTCGAGCCCCTGCGGTATGGATCGAGGATTTCCTCCTGCACATCCACATGGCCCGCGGTGATGACCTACACGCCATCAAATACCTCCCACCAAAACTCAAAGGACCAGCTCGGCATTGGCTCAACAGCTTGCCAGCAGAGTCCATTGGTTGTTGGGAAGATCTGGAAGCCGCATTCCTCGACAACTTTCAGGGCACTTATGTGCGACCACCAGATGCCGATGACTTGAGCCACATAATTCAGCAGCCAGAAGAATCGGCCAGCCAATTATGGACACGGTTTCTAACAAAGAAAATCAAATCGTCGACTGTTCGGATGCAGAGGCCCTAGCAGCTTTCAAGCACAACATCCGCGACGAGTGGCTAGCCCGGCACCTTGGTCAGGAAAAGCCGAAATCTATGACAGCCCTCATGACACTCATGACCCGCTTTTGTGCGGGAGAAGATAGCTGGCTGGCTCGCAGTAATAACATATCAAAGAACCATGGTACTTCGGATACCAAGGACGGAAATGGCAGGTCACGTCGCAACAAGCATAAGTGCCACATTAACAGCGACAATACTGAGGATACGACAGTCAATGCTGGATTCAAAGGCTCTAAACCCGGTCAGCGGAAAAAGCCATTCAAAAGAAGCACTCCGGGCCGGTCCAGTTTGGACCGTATACTCGATCGCTCGTGTCAAATACACGACACCCTCGACAAGCCAGCCAACCACACCAACATGCATTGTTGGGTGTTCAAGCAGGTCGGCAAGTTAAATGCCGAAAATAAAGACAAGGGGTCACATAGCGATGACGAGGAGGAGCCCCGGCAGCCGAACACCGGAGGACAGAAGAGGTTCCCCCCTCAAGTGCGGACAGTGAACATGATATACGCAACCCACATCCCCAAGAGGGAACGAAAGCATGCACTTAGGGACGTATATGCGTTGGAGCCAGTCGCCCCAAAATTCAACCCATGGTCTTCCTGTCCGATCACCTTCGACCGCAGGGACCACCCCACTAGTATCCGTCATGGCGGATTTGCCGCATTGGTCCTAGACCCAATCATTGATGGATTTCACCTCACTCGAGTCCTTATGGATGGCGGCAGCAGCCTGAACCTGCTTTATCAGGACACAGTGCGCAAAATGGGTATCGACCCCTCAAGGATCAAACCCACAAAAACAACCTTTAAAGGCGTCATACCAGGTGTAGAGGCCCATTGCACAGGCTCAGTCACACTGGAAGTGGTCTTCAGATCCCCGGATAACTTCTGAAGCGAAGAGTTAATCTTCGATATAGTCCCGTTCCGCAGTGGCTACCATGCACTGCTCGAGCGAACCACATTCACAAGATTCAATGCGGTACCGCATTATGCATATATCAACCTCAAAATGCCAGGACCTCGGGGGGTCATCACAGTCAATGGAAACACAGAGCGCTCTCTCCGCACGGAGGAGCACACTACGGCCCTCGCAGCAGAAGCACAGAGCAGCCTCTTAAGGCAATCCACTAGTTCGGCGATTAAGGACCCGAACACCTTCAAGCGCGCCCGGAGTAATCGGCAACAGGACCGCCTGGCACGTTCTGAGCTCGCATAGCAATGCGGCCCCCACCCCGGTCCCAGCCAAACGGTGAAACCCGTGCCACGCATACATAATTACGCATTAAAAATACCATGGGCACAGGCGGGGAGGGGGGCACGACTGCGGCACGCCCCAAGTCGCGGCTTAAACCGCACTAGGGGCTTTCCGCTTTGTTATTTTTCTCTTTCAGGGCTTTAATCTCTGGAAACCCTGTCCGGCAGCATGATTGCCGAACACATGATGCAGCGACCAAGGAGGCAGAAAGCTACGTCACACCACGGAACTCCCAGGTGGATTAGGATAACGAGTGAAACATTTGCTTTAATACTATTCCTCAGCTTGCCCTTGGAAGGGACATGTCAAATAGTCCTACTTTTTGCTTATCGCACTACTTGTATCATTCTACTCTAACGCACCTTTTTGAATAAACAATGAATAGCATTAAGACTATTATTGCATTCTTCCTTTTTATATATATGTTAATCCACGACATCTAGCACGCGTACACTCTGGTATGGCCAATACGCCAGGGGCTTAAGCATACCCCATAATACGGCGTGAGAAGTCCGAACACTTTCGATAGTGCGGCACCCCGAACTTATAGCATTATATGCATCAGCTCCGAATCATGTCTTGGGTCAATAGTTGGGTTTGCCCGGCTCCCATGTTTTGGTACCTTACGTTCCGCTATATCGGCTAAGGTAGCACTGGGAGAACTGCTGCGATTGTGCCCCGGTTCTGCTGGGCTAAGCACCTCAGTAGAGAAAGCTAAAACTGACTATCATGATAAGGCAAGAGACTGGTCGCTGTTCAAGAGGTTTCAAGTCCCTAAAGACTTATGCCGCTTAGAGCGAGGAGTCGGCCCTATCCGGCTTAAGGCGTGTATCGCGCCCCAAATTCGGCCTTCCAAATACTAGGGGCTTCGCCGAAATTTAAAATTATAGAATTCTATGGCTAAGTGAGAGTGATAACACATTATGGTCCGATTGCCTTGTTCGTTGTGCTAAGCACCTCCCTCGAAGGACCCAACAATGGGAACAAGAGTGCTCAGGTTTATCCCGAACACCCCAGCACTCGTGGCATGGGGGCAGAAGCCGACGACTAGCCATCTCTCAGATTTGATAAACAGCCGAACAGAAGGTAATATTTTAAATTCAGACAAGCGTTGCATAGCGCATATGAACAAGTTTTCATAATACAGGATCACACGAGCAAGTTTACTCAAATATTACATCTTTCGTACACTCGTCCGCTACGAGACGGGCACCCTTCAGGACACCCTCATAGTACATCTCGGGGTGGCGATGCTCCTTGCCCTCCGGCGGCCCTTCCTTCACCAGCTTCACGGTGTCCATCTTGGCCCATTGCACCTTCACACAGGCGAAAGCCCGGCGTGCACCTTCGATGCAGATAGACCGCTTGATGACTTCCAGCCGTGGGCTGGCATCCATAAGCCGCCTCACCAGGCCGAAGTAGCTATTGGGAAGGGCATCGCCAGGCCACACCCGGACTATAAAGCCCTTCATCGCCTGTTCGGCCACCTTGTGCAGCTCGACCAGTTGCTTCAGCTGGTCGCTCAGAGGCATCGGGTGTTCGGTCCCAGTATACTGAGACCAGAACAACTTCTCCGTTGAGCTTCCCTCCGCAGCCTGATAAAACTGTGCGGCATCCGACACGCTGCAGGGCAAATCTATGAACGCTCCTGGAGAGCTCCGGATTCGGGTAAGTAACAAGTAATTTACTTTCACATGCTTTCTTTGCATATATAATGCCTTACCCGCTGCTATCTTCTTCATCGCATCAATCTCCTGGAGGGCCTTTTGGGCTTCGGCTTGGCATTCTTTGCGCTCTCAAGGGCCGCGGCAAGCTCGGACTCTCGCGTCTTCAAGTCAAGCTCCAACGCCTAGTGCTTCGTCACAAGAGCGTGGAGCTCTTGCTGCACCTCGCCCACCCAAGCCTCCTGCCTTTCCCGCTCGGTGCGCTCTTTGGCCGCTTTGTTTTCGGCCTCGGATAGCGCTTTTTCAGGGTCGCCACCTCGGTCGTGGCCCCTAGCAAATTTACGATGATCCTATCATTTTGCAATCGCATTCTTTTTATATATATCCATAGACTAGGTACTACTTACCTTTGTTCTCCTCGAGCTGCCTCTTGGCAAGGCCGAGCTCTTCCTTGGACCCTTTGAGGTCCTGCTTCAGTGCGGCGACCTCCGCAGTCAGTGTGGCAGAGGACAGCAGCGAAGCCTACATACGCATATAGACATACTTATATTAGACTCCTGCGATATTGTTTGATCCTCTGTTCGGCTTTTCTTTGTGAACACCGAATAGAGCATCAGGGGCTATTGTCTATGCGGTAATATTTTTCTTATATTTCAAATACTTACCTCAAGGCCTGTTAGAAGGCTGGCATAGGCTTCAGTTAGTCCGCTCTTAGCGGATTGAACCTTCTGGACCACCACACTCATAATAGTGAGGTGCTCTTCGTCGATGGAAGCGCTGCGAAGCGCTCCCATCAGATTGTCCGGTGCCTCTGGATGGACAGAGGTCACCGGCATAGGCGTCTTGCCCCTTTTGGAGGGGGTCGCCTGCCTGAGTCCAGAACCACTGGAGGTTCCGGCGCGGTGATCGGCTGAGGGCTGAACTCGGAGCCCTCGGGAGCCTTGCTCCCTCTGCTCCTGGAATCCGGGAGGTCGCCTTGAGGCACCTCCGGGACTGTCTCCCCTCGACCCGGTGCCTCTTGAGACAATACCTTGGCGTTTTCCGTAGGCAAGGTGAGGTGGCGGTCGGAAGTGGATTGCTATCCATATCCGACGAGCCCAGGGAGCCGTCCGATGAAGATACGTCGATACGGACTCGTGTTGGTCTGCATAATCATAATTCGGCGTTAGGAGAAGCAGTGCGACAAAGGTATGCTATGAGTTACTCTAGCATCCAAATACTTACGACTTTGCCAGGGGCTTGGCCTGAGCAGCCACTGGTCTTCGCCTTTGGCGACGGTGGTGGAGTAGTCCGAACGGAGAGTCCTTCCCTTCTTGGACCCTTCAGCCCGCCCGGTTGGGGCGGCCTTCCTTTTCTTGTCTCCCCCGACTGGAGGGGGAGCATCTTCATCTTCGTCCTCGTCTTCGGGGGAGGAGTGCATCGCGAAGTTATCAGACGATGAGTCCGATAACACCTGGCATCGAGAACTCTTTCGGGTTCCCTTGGCCTTCTTGGTCTTCTCCTGCACCTTGTAAGGAGCCAGAGTCAGCATCTTCATCAGGAGAGCGTCCGCAGTGTCTTCGGGCAGAGGGGCTGGACAGTTAATCTTCCCGGACGTCTCCACCCAGTCCTGTCAAAGGAATGGAGCTCAGACCCCGCACACGGTTAAGCTAGGGGAAATAAATATGCTACCAGATGTATATAACTCACCGAATGCGCTAGGCGCTTCGCGCTTAGCCCGCGGTCCTCGGTGAGAGAGGGAGGGATCTCAGCGCCCTTGAACAACACCCTCCAGACGTCCTTGTGCATCGTGTCGAAGAGCTCGCTCAGAGTCTGGTGCTGGGCCGGGTCGAACTCCCACAAATTGAAATCCCATTGTTGACACGGGAGGATCCGGTGGATGAGCATGACCTGGACTATGTTGACAATCTTGAGCTTCTTGCCTGCCATATTCCGGATACATTTCTGGAGTCCGTCCAGCTCCACCGATGAACCCCAGGACATGCCCTTCCCTTTCCAGGAGGTGAGCCGCGTGGGGATTCCGGATCAAAACTCGGGGGCAGCCACCCAGTTGGTGTCGCGCGGCTCGGTGATGTAGAACCACGCCGATTGCCACACCTTTATGGTCTCCACGAAGGAGCCTTCAAGCCATATAACATTGGGCATCTTGCCCACCATGGCTCCGCTGCATTCTGCTTGTTGGCCTCCTACCACCTTCGGCTTGATATTGAAGGTCTTCAGCCACAGGCCGAAGTGGGGCCGGATGCGGAGGAAAGCCTCACACACGACGATGAACGCCGAAATGTTGAGGATAAAGTTCGGGGCTAGATCATGAAAGTCTATCCCATAGTAGAACATGAGACCGCAAACGAATGGGTGGAGGGGAAACCCCAGTCCGTGGAGGAAGTGGTGGAGGAAAACTACCCTCTCGTGAGGTTCCGGGGTAGGGACGATCTGCCCCGCAGCGAGCAGCCGATGCGCGATATTCGCGGCTAAGTATGCGGCTCCGCGCAGCTTCTTGATGTGCCCCTCCATAACGGAGGAAGCCATCCATTTGCCTCCCACTCCGGACATGATTGGAGAAGGTTGAGGGGAAGGATGTGGACTTGGGCGTTGGAGCTCGAGTGCGCAAGAATGGATGAGCAAGGAGGAAGAAGGCATGGGTAGAAAAAGGTTAAACCTTGTCCCTTTATAAGGGCGGCCGAAACTATGCGCCCCCACTAGCCTGGTAAAACTCGCTTATCCCCGAAGCACCGTAATCGATGGCGCGGTTGGGTCACCCACACCCGTATTGATGAGAATCCCGTAATAAGGGGGACGCGATCTCTGCTTTGACAAGACGTGTCAAGAGACTGCCTCGCGTTATGTGCGGGGCTAGTTAAAGGAAACGGTTCGAATAATCACCGGGCCATGGCATAATGTCATGTTGCCAAAACGTGTCAGTAGATTAGATTTGTGGAAATATTATTCTCTCTATGGTGGTATGTGGAACTTATTTTGCAGGGCCAGACACTATCCTTGTATTCAAATTCTTCCCTGGTGTATTCGGAGGAGGAACCCGCCTTGCAATGCCGAAGACAAAACTACGCGCCGGACTCATCGTCATTGAAGCCTGGTTTAGGGGCTACTGAGGGAGTCCTGGATTAGGGGGTCTCTGGTCAGCCGGACTATATCCTTTGGCCGGACTGTTGGACTATGAAGATACAAGATTGAAGACTTCGTCTCGTGTCCGGATGGGACTCTACTTGGCGTGGAAGGCAAGCTAGGCAATACGGATATGTATATCTCCTCCTTTGTAACCGACCTTGTGTAACCCTAGCCTCCTCCGGTGTCTATATAAACCGGAGGGTTTTAGTCCGTAGGACAACATGCAATCATACCATAGGCTAGCTTCTAGGGTTTAGCCACTCCGATCTCGTGGTAGATCAACTCTTGTAATACTCATATCATCAAGAATAAATCAAGCAGGACGTAGGGTTTTACCTCCATCAAGAGGGCCCGAACCTAGGTAAAACATTGTGTCCCCTGCCTCATGTTACCATCTGCCTTAGACGCACAGTTCGGGACCCCCTACCCGAGATCCGCCGGTTTTGACACCGACAGGAGGCGGTTGAGAAAATGAACCACCCAAATTTTTTGTGCAGTTCAACTGAAATGGAGCATCCCTGGCGTGTAGACTGATTAAGTGCCAGATGAATATACGCGCCAACCAACTTGTCTGGAATCTTTAGACTCCATGCCATACAGTTCGCTACAATATGTGCTGATAACCAAAAGGCACAAGTTGGGACCAAAGACTGGACTGCGTTTTTCTGGGCTATGCGCCAAGCAATATTTTTGGCATTCACTCTCCTAATACTTGGAGTTTGACAACTGGTTGATGCTCGAATGAATATAGGCACTTCTTCTTGTCAACATCGGTGCTTGTCTCAGTGAGCTTTGGAGTACATCGCAGCAGCATAAGTACCTGTCTATCTGATCTTTTTGTGCAGTTCTACTGAAATCACCCAATGTAATGATTTGCCTGCGAGTTCAGGCTCCAAGTTGCTCCTTTATGAAATTGGAAAACAGTAGCACAATACCAAATTACCAATACATATGACAAGCATAATAATCAGGATAAAGACCAGTACCAACCTGTGTGAGGTAGCATATCAATTACTATTTCCTTTGACAAGAAGCCGAGATAAGCCAAGCGACTGACAACAAAGGAAGGAAGCAAGCCTAGATTAGTGACTGACATGAAAGGAAGGAAGCTGTTGAGGCAATGAAGCACCCAAAGTTTTTGTGTAGTTCCACCAAAATTGAGCATCCCTGTTGGCACATATATTGAGAGAGTGAGATTACTGTAATAGTGGCACTAGTTGATAAAACATGCACTAACAAATAGAAGCACCCTCATTATCTTAATGGGTAAAGTTAGCAACATAGTAGTCTTGCTTAAAGAGAGGTATTAGTTTATTTCATCAATGCCAATTAGCTCAACACTCAAAGCATTGCCATGTATCTTAGGTTGCAAAACTATAACGTGCAAAGACAAAGGAGTTTCTCATGACAGTAGCACGATACAAATAGAGATGACAACAAACTAATATGGATGAAGGCCTTAAGCCGGTACCAACCTGAGCAAAAAATCTTATTCATGTAGTCCCAGAAGAGATGATAAAGCACTCACTGGAATCACTCAATAGTATATATTTTTGTGCACTTCAAATGTATGGTTGAAATCACTCTTGTTTACCAGTGCTGAGATTACATCGAAAGATTATCAAGAACTTCCAGGAGAGTTAAAGCACTGGCTGGGATACAATTCATTGTATTGTCTTGTGTAGTTCCACTAAAATGTATGATTGGCACAACATGATCCCTGTTTGCACAAGTAGGAACAAGGTGAAACCTTCATTAGCTTAGTGAGAAAGGATAGAAAGACACTAGCATATTACTCTAACAGTAGCATCAAATTAATCATGGACAATACACAGAAGTGGAAGGGCTCCCTGGAGGATCGTCTCACATGTAAGGCAGACGTTGCCGAAGCCCTTGAATGGCCTCAACTGAGGCCTCGACTTCAGCAATATCACCTTGGCACTGTTTACTCTTCTTCTTCCTCCTCTTCATGCTCTGTTTCTCTTTGTCTTCACCAGTTGGTGAAACCAAGTACATGATTGGCCTTCTATTTCAGAATTGGTTTTGTCAGTGAGGGAGTACAAGTGTACTATAGTAAACAATAGCATTATTTTCTCATGTCAGTCGCAAAATAGAGATGAACACATGCATTAAATATCATTCTTACCTAAAGGACGGTTATGGTGCCAATATGGATGATGAGGATTGGAACACATATCTCCCTTTGTGTAGTTCCACCGAAATAAACCAACTGTTCCATTCTGACATTCCAGTTAAACAACACAAAAGTCACTTCTTTTAAGAAGTGTTTTGTGTAGTGCACCAAAAGGTCACAACAACAACCAGGTGAAATGGATATCCCTATTTGCACAAATAGCTACAAAGAAAACAGTCAGAGTCTCAAAAAATTACAGGCAAAAACATTTGGCTAAACTTGTCATGGCTTATAACAGTGGCATGGCTTCATTTTACCAGGGGCATTAGATTAAGAATAGCTAAATATTTGGTATAAGGGCATGGGACAGTGGGTGCACCAGCAGTCCAGCACCATGTACCTAAACCGGGGCATAAAGTGGTGATTCAGAGTTTGTTGCCCCGAGAAACAAACATCCAAGAAACATATCTAGGTTGGTCACATTTTTGTTCACTCTAGCCACCTACTCCTATGTTTTTTTGGAAATGGAGGCGTGCCCCTGGCCTGCGCGTATGTATGAGCGCTTGTGTATGTACTGATGTTCAAAAAAATGATGCATGCAACCATCTTATGTGTGGATAGAAAATCTAATCCTGGTCATACACCACTTTGTACAGTGTTTCCCCTATATTTCCCTTTTCGACCAAGAGACTGGTTGGATGACCAGTCTGTGCTACTTTCACCCCCTATCCTTCTTGTTTGTACCAAGTCTGATGTACATACTAAATTCCCCACCCCCGCTTTATTTCCTGTTTGAACCAAGTACAAGATTCAACTCCATGAAGTAGCTTTACCTCTAACAATAGAAGAAAAAAGATGTGTCATTGGACCATCCGATCGAGAGGGGCTGAGAGGTAGAAAATGATGCACATGCAGCGACATAGCGAGCTGGGGAAGTAGAGCTAGGGTGGTTTTGAAGGAAGATATACCTGAAGGTCGTAGAGATGTGGATAGGTGGGCGGCGGGAGGCCGGATCCGCCCACACTAGGGCAATGATGAAGGGTTCGGAGGACCTCCCGCACCGGCGCTCGGCCAGAGATAACGCTGCCCCACCTTCCCTTCACCGGCGGAGGGGGATACGTTCGGATCTGTAACCAATGGTGAGGATAGAAAGGCAGTCTTTTTGAAGGGAGAAAGACAGTGTTTTTTGAAGGGAGAAAGACAGTGTTACCACCTCTATCTCATTTAGATCTGGAATGGATGAGAGTGTGTAAATAGAGCAACCGTAGTAAGCAAGCGCGGAGGCTCCGGCCTATATATACGTAGTGGGGTAGTTTTCCTTTTTCACTCCATCAAAACAATCGTTTAAAATTGTGTATGTGCCAGGTCACCGTTTTTTTGAGTTGTTGATTGTTTTTTGAGATAGCTACCCACTTATTCCAAGTGGTGTTACAGTGTGCCAGGTCGCACTTTGTACCGTTCAAGTCTGGTACAACACCCTCCATTAAATGAACAACCACCCCCTCGTAAAATTTGTGAACAAGCCCACGGCTAATATTATCGGAAACGTAGGCTGCCCCAACATGCATTATTATTTATATTTTCTATGTGGGAGTATCCTCAAAACAAAATGTGAGAGTACAATATGTATTGGGCCCCTTTGTAATTGGTGCTAAATTTTGACCAAAGATTTAACTGACAAAATGTTAGTGCGTGTTAACAAAAATTATATCATTTGATTCGTATTTGAACATAGTTTTCAATTATGTAATTTTTTGTGACTTGCATGAACATTTGGTTAGTTAAATTTATAGTCAAAATTTGGCAAGGTGCATTAAATCAACACATGCAAGTATCAAAAGGAAAGTCATGGCATGCATGCATGCATTGTAATTAATGCATCGGTAAAAGCAAATTATTCAAATATATCGAGTGCAGTGCTTTGATGTGTCGCGTCAACTCATACAAGACCGAGAAGTTTGATTACTACAACACCCTCTCCCTCATGAACTAAGCTCCTGTGGCTGCACCAGCCTTTGGTTGCATGACAGGTGGGCCACCCGCCTGTTGGGCCCACCTGTCATGTGATACGTCTCCAACGTATCTATAATTTTTTATTGCTCCATCCTATATTATCTACTGTTTTGGACATTATTGGGCTTTGTTATCCACTTTTATATTATTTTTGGGACTAACCTATTAACCGGAGGCCCAGCCCAGAATTGCTGTTTTTTGCCTGTTTTAGGGTTTTGAAGAAAAGGAATATCAAACAGAGTCCAAACGGAATGAAACCTTCGGGAACGTGATTTTCTCAACAAATAAGACCATAGAGACTTGGACCCTATGTGAAGAAAAGAAACAGGAGGCCACGAGTTAGGCGGGCGCGCCTGCCTACCCTAGGCGCGCCCTCCACCCTCGTGGGCCCCCTGTTGCTCCACCAACGTACTCCTTCCTCCTATATATATCCACGTACCCCCAAACAATCAGATACGTAGCCAAAACCCTAATTCCACCGCCGCAACTTTTTGTATCCACGAGATCCCATCTTGGGGCCTGTTCCGGAGCTCCACCGGAGGGGGCATCGATCACGGAGGTCTTCTACATCAACACCATAGCCTCTCCGATGAAGTGTAAGTAGTTTACCTCAGACCTATGGGTCCATACTTATTAGCTAGATGACTTCTTCTCTCTTTTTGGATCTCAATACAACCTTCTCCCCCTCTCTTGTGGAGAACTATTCGATGTAATCTTCTTTCTGCGGTGTGTTTGTTGATATCGATGAATTGTGGGTTTATGATCAAGTCTATCTATGAATAATATTTGAATCTTCTCTGAATTCTTTTATGTATGATTGGTTATCTTTGCAAGGCTCTTCAAATTATCAGTTTGGTTTGGCCTACTAGATTGATCTTTCTTGCAATGGGAGAAGTGCTTAGCTTTGGGTTCAATCTTGCGGTGTCCTTTCCCGATGACAGTAAGGGCAGCAAGGCACGTATTGTATTGTTGCCATCGAGGATAACAAGATGGGGTTTTCTTCATATTGCATGAGTCTATCCCTCTACATCATGTCATCTTGCTTAAGGCGTTACTCTGTTTTTAACTTAATACTCTAGATGCATGCTGGATAGCGGTCGATGAGTGGAGTAATAGTAGTAGATGCAGGCAGGAGTGGGTCTACTTGTCTTGGACGTGATGCCTATATACATGATCATACCTAGATATTCTCATAACTATGCTCAATTCTGTCAATTGCTCAACAGTAATTTGTTCACCCACCGTAGAATATTTATGCTCTCGAGAGAAGCCACTAGTGAAATCTATGGCCCCTGGGTCTATCTTTATCATATTGATATCCTATTACTTAGTTATTTCCTTTGCTATTTACTTTGCCTTTATTTTACTTTGCATCTTTTATCATAAAAATATCAAAAATATTATATTATCATATCTATGAGATCTCACTCTCGTAAGTGGCCTTATAGGGATTGACAACCCCTATTTGTGTTGGTTGCGAGGATTTATTTGTTTTGTGCAGGTACGGGGGACTCGCGCGTAGCCTCCTACTGGATTGATACCTTGGTTCTCAAAAACTGAGGGAAATACTTACGCTACTTTGCTGCATCATCCCTTCCTCTTCCGGGAAAACCAACACAGTTCTCAAGAGGTAGCATCATGCACGCATAGGCAGGAGCAGTAACTCAATGAAGCTGCGTCCCTCCCTCGCCCATGAGCGTGGTGGCTGGCAGGACTAGGAGAAGCTTTCATTCGCCACACGCTCTCCCTGCCACATGCGGTGGACATGTAGCAGTTCAATCGGTGTCAGATGGCCAGAAGCATGCAGTAGTACTCCATCATTGTTCGACTTCCTGAAGAGGCGAAGAGCCAAGCGCAGTCCGGACGCTCGTGTGGCAGTTTCATGTGTAGAGTAGTCTAGGATAGCGTGTACCATGTCTGTAAGCTTAAAATCGTTGGGGTCGGCTCCATGCTTTTTTTGACTAAAATAATCTTCTGGCCCTACCTGTCATCCTAGTGATTGTAGTTTGCATGCTCATCTAGTCAAGACAGGAATATATATTTTAATTTGTGGTGGGGTAAATGTTAGAGGTTGCAGCAAATGGAGTATTGTACATTGCGGGTGTTTCAGCCATGTTTCGAGGAAACCATGTGGGGCCAGTGCTATGATGTGTCGCGTCAACTCGTACAATGAGGAGAAGCTTGATTTTACTATAGACGCCTTCTCCCTCGCCCATGCGCGCGGTGGCTTGCAGACGAGGACAGGCTTTTGCTTAGGCTGGTCGTAATGGAATACTAGTATCATGCATATGATACTAGTGTATGATACTACACATCCGTAGGGCATAGTATCATATGTTAGTATCATCGATGACTTCATTTATTAGCATGCATGACACATAGTAGCACAACATTTAATATGATAAGGTATCATGATATGATACTCAACCCTCTCTTTCTTCATTTACTTCTATGCCACCTCATCAAATTTGCCTAGTTGGCATGCATGATACTCCCTCGTTCCTAAATATTTGTCTTTTTAGATATTTCAAATGGACTACCACATACGGATGTATATATACATATTTTAGAGTGTAGATTCACTCATTTTGCTCCCTATGTAGTCACTTGTTGAAATCTCTAGAAAGAAAAATATTTAGGAACAGAGGGAGTACTACCTATGATACTCCCATTACAACTAGCCTTATATAGTATTACAACAAGCTATCCCTCCTGCACGCGGTGGACGGACATGCAGTAGTGGATTCGATACTGTATAAGTAGTAGTAACATCATTATTCGTCTTCTCAAAGAGGCGAAGAGCCAAGTGCAACCCGAACGTGGCAGTTGCGAATGCTCACCACAGTGTGTTTGGTTGCATTCTCATCTCGGCATAGTTGTTCCCTCTTCGTGCATGCTCATTCCAGCACCCCTCTTCATGCATGCTATTCTCATGCATGCTCCTAGTGTATCTGTGTTAAGCTAGTGTGTACTCATGCACCCTTCATACACCCTACCAAACACCCAAAAGTGGGTCGAGAAGGGCTTGGAGCACGCATATAGCCAGGCTCTTGCATGAGACAAAATTGCTATTTGAGCCCACTATTGTAGTACTACTTGCTAGTATATCCCTGTAAACTGGAAATGAGTATTTGCCTTTCTAGAGATTTCAACAAGTGACTACACTACACCCTAAATGAATAGTACTAGAGCAAAATGAGTGAATCTACACCGTAAATAAATGTGTAGTTCTCTCGTTTTTCTGTCCGCCTTGGTCGCGGTGCACAATATTGAGTATTCCTATATGACTAGCCGCTCTATCTACACGCGGGACATCAAAGCATCTAGGCCCACGTGCCATCCACCAAATCACAGCGAGGTGCTATAGTCGAGACTCACCGGTCACCCCGGTGTGGCCTCGAAGTGGCCTCGAAGTTCGACTGGACGAAGCAACCATCATTTCACTGGAACGCTCGTTGAAGCCCTTTCTCCCCTTTCTTGAAGAAAACCTCACTCCAAGCTACTCACTTCTGCCACTTTTCTTCTGTACCGAGGAAGGAAAGGTGGGCGAATCAATGATACTACTATATTTTCATTCCAAGAATCTTCTTTTTGTGAAGCACCGATCGATTCTCACAGCCTATTCTTTTCCCATTTTCATTGCGAATGTGGTTTCCTTTCTATTGATTTTTGTTTGTTAGTTCATTGATGGATCCTGGAGCACTAGGCAAAGAGTTGTCGGCGGACAACCCACTGGCGACAGCGATCTCCAGGAAGCGAGCACCGACCAATGAGTTGACCATGTTGGCGGGCCAACCCATGGAGACGAAGACTCCAACAAACAAGCACTGGCCAAAGAGTTGATGACGTTGGCGGACGAGCTCCTCAAAGAGAGTTGGAAGAACAGCAAGGGCATCACCGTGCCTACCCCAGAAACTCTAATGTCCACCTATGCAAGGCTCAAGGCTGAGTTTGAAGAGATAGTCGCCGTTGAGAAGACGTATTCCCCTGGCAAGGTGATGGCCCCCATCGAGGACGAGGAGATGGCCCCGGAGGGATGGGATCCCTCGGTGAGCTGCACACGGTAAAAAATAATGGCTTACCATAGTTGTGGTTTTTGATTATTTGCAATTTGTTTGCTAATATGTTAGGGTTGTGCAGGTGCCGATGGACGTCATTGATGATTCTGATGTCGCCGCCCGTCCTGTGGACAACGCCCCAGAGATTGTTTTCGATATCGCGGTCCGTCCTGTTAACCTCGCCCTGGAGATCGATTCTGATGCCGCTGTCCATCCTATGGACATCGCCCCAGAGATCGATTCCCATGCTGCTGTCCGTGATGTGGTCATTGCCCGAGAGATCGATGACAAGAAATAGTTGGTCGCGCTAATCCTTCAGGGTAATTTGCATTGTGTTTGGTAGTGCACTGTCTTTTGTGAGCGATACTTGCTACTTTTGTTTGATAGTAAATCATGTGAACCCTCTCCGAGTTGTGGAAACAGATGTATCCTCACCAGCTTTTGATGTAATATATGGCATGCTTAGATGTAAGTTTGAACTGTTTATCATATCAGCAGGGCTTGTTTGATGATTCTTGGTGTTAGTAGGCTAGCTACTGTGCGAGCTATAGTACTTGCAAAATACTCACCGAAGAGAAACGTTGGGGCTGATGAGCTCGTGGTACGCTTATATTGATCCATCGTCGATTAGCCAATAGCCCAAGCTCCTAAAATTGTAGTCTTAGCGATCGATCAGACAATAGTTGACACAGATACATTCAGGCCTCATTTGGCTCATAGGGTAGGAAAATCGTAGCAAAAGTACAGAGACGTACAACACAAAATCATAGAAGTACAGAGACGTACTCCCTCCGTTCCAAAATAGATGAGTCAACTGTGTACTACTAACTTTGAAATGGAGGGAGTACAAATCCTAGGCGGGCTAGTTTGGCCTAGTGGGTTTCAGTGATATGATGTGGTACAGTGTCGTCCAGTCTTCGCGTGTGGTAGCAGTACTGTGGGTACAATGAGTTTTCTTGAAGAAGCAGAATTAAACGAACTCATGATGGTTCCTTCGTCCGTCCAACTTACAGTGGGAAAGGTTGGGCCTGCGCTACGACCGGGGTGGACCAGGATAATTTTGTGCATGGCAGGTGGACCAAGATGGTCGACGTCTCACATGCCAGCGAATGAAAGTATTCTTTCTGATATAGTGGACGAGCAACGAGTATTCATTGTTTATTTTTTATGAAACCTATTGTCTCCACTGTTACGATGGAGGAGTGTGAAACACGGCAGCCCAGTGAACTTGGCATGTGCACCACTCCCTCCTTCCTCATGTAATACTATAATGTTGACTATAAGGTTGGCTATAAGGTTACAACTTTTTCTCACTTTCTCTCTATCTATTTCCTCTCAAATGTTTTTTTACCTTTCTTTTTTAGACATAATTGTTTTTATGCCTCTTTTTTAGAATTAGTTTTTTATACCTAGGAGCACGTGTAGAGACAGGCTCCTGCAGGTCCCACTCCTTGACTTTGTCAATGCCTCTCTCTCCTCCACATTAGCGGGCTTAGGGCATGTACAATGGTTCTATTGTAGGGATACCACATAGGAGAAATGATGAAGTGGAGGAAAGAGAAATCATAAGAAAAGGCTTGTCTTCTCTTATTTAAGAGAAATAAGAGAAGAAAAGAGATGATCTCTTAGCATAATATGTTTCACCATGTTTTTAGGAATAACTAGTATTGAAGATAAGGCTAAGAGATGATCCATTGTACACATGTTTTTGTGTCATCTCTAAATTACATGCAAGACTTATGATAAGACTATCTTATCAACCATTGTACATGCCCTTATAACCCAGAATTTTACTGGTACTACTTGCTATGAATGCGGGCAACTGGCGTCTGAGGGGGGAGCGCGCGAAGGGAGGTGGTGGGGTGGGGGTGTTCTGGTGGGCCAGGGCAGTCAAAAGCGGGCTTGGAAGCGGTCTGGACTCCCGCATGGCCCACCTCACATTATCATCATATATTTCATACAATCCGTGTGCGGCGGGCAGGCGATCTCTTCTCCCTCCCCCGTCTCTCTCTTCTCAGCCAACGCCCGCTGAGCGATTAGATTTCGACTATCAACGGTTTATTCAATTACAGTCCCACATGTCAGTGAAAATGCAGGACAACGCGTGTCCCCTCTGGTGAGCGGCATGCGAGATGGACTGTCAGGGGTGCGACGCGAACGCGACACATACGAGTCGTAAGTGTGCCGCCTTTTCCTTTTGAACTTGCAAAGCGTAACATTTTCGTGTGATCGATCGATAGAAATCCAGAACAAAATGATGAGGGCGGTGCTTTCCCGTGCGTTAGGCGGGCTAGTTTGAGTGATATGATATGCTACAGTGCCGTCCACTTGCTCCATTTTTATGTAAGCAAGAGTCTACACTCTTATGTGGGAGGAGTGTGAAACACGGCGGATCTGATTTTGATCGAGGGATAACTGTTCCCTACGAAATAATGGAGCACTGTTAGCAATTATGGCATGATACTTAGGGCATCTCCAGCGCTGGCCCTCAAATTTACCCCAAATTTACACCAGCATTTGTCCGAGGACACTAATGGATGCCATCCAATGCTGCCTGCATACCTTTCAACAACTATATGAACTAACCAGACGAAATTCGTGCAAACAAAGCAAATTTCAAATTAACTGGATGACATTCATTACATTTCGAAAACTTTTCCTATAAACTAGACGAAATTCATTACATATTTCACACAAACCGTACTAAAACCTATTGTAAACCTAATCTAAACGATCGCTGGCGCCCGACCACCATGTCCGGCCATGAACCTGAGAAAGTCGGCCATTGCCTTTTCCTCCTCCTCATCCGCCTCGATAACCTCCTCCTCTGGAGCACAAGGTTATGATGATTTCCGCCTCCACGTCGCGGTCAAGCGGCTAATCGGCCACCGATGTTTATCCCACCAAGCTTGGTGTCGACTGAGTGGAGGAGTGGTGGCCTTCCTGGGACTAGAGCGGCGGCGACCTACCGTGTACTACTCTTCCTCGATGCCAGCTGCGCCCTCGCACGCGCGCCGACTTCGTGGTCATGGTGGCGGAGGGCGGTCGGTGGGGGGGGGGGGGGGGAGCCGGCGATTTCCTTTGTCTGCTCCTGCAACAGTACGTCCAAGAGAGCTTTAGAGTGCCAGGAGGCCATGGTTGCAGTGGTGCCAACAGAAGGAAGGGACCGGAGGAGAATGACTGTGGGTCTTCGGCTATGGCTGGGAGCTAGGGCTCAAGTTAGTATAGTGGGCATATGGCAATGAGCCACAACAGACGGATGGGCGGCTGGCACCGGAGTAGGTTCGTCAGCAGCTATGTGTCATTAATGTGGGTGGCGGATAGAAGGATGGCCGTGGTGTCGTTAACACAGAGTAGTCGCTTGCACCGGGATGCCACGCGGGTGGCGCTCTCTCGGCCGTTGCACTGCTGTAATGCCAGCGCCAGTGAGAGGTCGCATCGGGCGTGAATGCAGACGCTACTTCAGTGACTTAACTGCAGGTGCATTGGGTCACTGACATGTGGGCCCAACGGGCATCTAGCCCACATGTCAGTGTAACAAATGCACCTGCAGTTAAGTCTGGTGAATGCGGCATTGACGTTCTGGAGAGACGGTGAACGTTTCTGGCGGGAAGCGCGCGCTAGCGATGGAAGGGGTTTCGGTAGGCCAGGGCAGTCGGACCCTGGCGTGGTGGTAAAATTTGAACTCATGGATGACAAGCCTTTGAAGCGTATGCGACACGTATTGACAACCAGGCGTCCATGCATCCGCTCTTGTCGCCAGCTAGCCTTCGACGACCACCATTAGACACCACACAACCATGCATAACTTACAAATAATGGACGAATCGATCAGACACACACTCTTGTGCAGTGGCACTATGATCGGTTGCTCACGATAGTTCATACTCCATACCATAGTACGCTCTCTAGCTAGGATGTTTTATAGATTGTCGTTGTGATGGACGATATACATGAGCAAGGCGCCGAGTCATGAGTATGACCGTTGGTGTTGAGCCAGGTGAATACTCCCTTCGTTCCAAATTACTCGTCGTGGTTTTAGTTCAAATTTGTACTAAAACCACGACAAGTAATTTGGAATAGAGGGAGTACATGCTCGGTGTTTGCGGAGGCCTCCAGCAAACGTCTAAACAGCAATGTCAGGCACCGCCGGGGCGCGTAGGTGACGGGCTCGCCGTTTGTGTTGTGCCATGAGCAGGGCTTTGATTGAGAGGGCGATGTGCATGCATTAGCATGGTTTGACAGCATGAGCGTGAGTGTCTGGCTGTCTGAACGCGTACATGCTACTTGCCTCTATGGACGGTGTGCGCTAATGTGTGAATCATGTATAATATATAAAAAATATGTTTGTGCATTTAATGCAAAGTATTTCATTTTCATTTGGCTGACAAGTGTGCGTTGCAGCGACGAGTCCGTGGTTTGATTCCTCACATAAGCATAATTTTGGTTTTTATTTCTTTCTCCACTGACAGGTAGGCCCGCATAGATAGATAGATAAAGAACACGAGCCGATGAGGCGCATGCAGACTGTTTGACTGGTCAACCAGACAAATACAGAGCTATACGCTAAGCTAGTGACCGTATAATCACCATATCTCATATACAATGATCAAAGTGAGCTATCAAGACAAGTTAGATGACCGCCAATGCATTTTACTTGATAATAAATGACCAGGATTGAAGGGGAATCCAAATTTCCTTTGTCTTCTGTCCTTGAGCTCTTGACAAACCAATGCACTATATGGTTGTCCGGCCACTCCACCCCAGAGTTGTCACCAAGCGTCGTTCCACCGTGCTGCACACTAACCGGCAAGGAAGCAATGGCATCCCGCGGTGCCGAGTTCCTCGCCACCCACGACCGCACACACAATGGTAGGGAAGCAATGGCATCCCGCCGTGCCAAGTTCATCGCCCCTCACGACCTCACACCTATGTGGGTGGAATTTTAAGCTGTCAAGGCCGAATGGGTGGTAGAGCACGAGGTGGCCAAAGCCGCACAGAGGGAGCAGAAAAGTCAGAAAGCACTCCAGAAAAGAGAGTCCCGCCGCCGCAAGAAAGAAGAGGAGGCACGCGCTGCTGCGGAGAGGTCGGCGGAGATCCAAGCATGGTGGGGTGTCGCCGATAAAGCCGGGAAGGAGAATGATGGCGTCTGGCCAGCATGTGAGAAGTTGTAGTACTAGTAGTTAGTCTGTGTGTGTTTGTGTCTCCCGTACATTTGTTTACTTAATTACGAGCATGTACCAGTACTACTCCCTCCGTCTAGGTGTATAAGTCATCTTAGGTTGTGCACGACGACCAAGGCGGAGGGGAAAACGAGAGAACTTAATGGTTTTGCTAACTAATAGCATTGCATGAAATGAACTGACCACTACATGTCATGTTTGGTAGTCTCAAGTACTTGAAAACATGCACTGCCCACATCTCTTATTGGTTGATGTGTCCCGAAATAAGAAACAAGAAGGGAGTTAATGTACCGTGCCTAAGGCTGGTCATAGTGGGGAGTAACTTATACTAGTGTCATGCATATGAAAACTAGTTTAAGTTACTACCTTCATAGTGCAAAGTAACATAGTAGTAGTGTCATAGATGGCTTCATTTATTAGCTTGTATACTCATCTTGTATTGGGAAGAGCTATGTTATAGTAATATATTATGTTACTACTTCTCATTAACTACTTGCCACATAAGCAAAAATTTCTTGGAAGGTGCTATGTTACTCGCTAAGTTACTCTCACTATGACTAGCCTAAGGGTTTTGGGATTATTTGCTTTTCGTAAGGTGACTTACACACCTAGACGGAGGGACTAGTTACTACTGTAGTTTTTAGAGCAAATTACCAGTACATTAGCCTAGACTCAATGGAAAAATTCCTATCCTATGCATCAAATGGCATCTCTTTCTCTATAGGAATTGAGATGCATGTCATCTCACTTCCTATGATTTTCATATTCCTATAGAATTCCTATCCTATGAACCAAAGGAGGCCTCTGCTGGAGTAACTACTATAGCTAGCAGTACTGCCGGTATCATAGTTTTCTTCAAGAAGCGGAATTCAACGAAGTCATGATGGTTCCTTCGTCCGAGCAAATTCACAGGGGGAAAGGTTGGGCCTGTGATTTGATGGCTCATTAGTAATTACTGTGACGCGACGACTGGGGTGACTCTCCCTTGGAGTTCTGTGTGCATGGAAAGTGGACCAGGATGGTCGACGTCCCACATGTCGACGAACGGAAGTATTCTTTCTGATATCGAGGAGCAAGGAAACCGCGTGGTATAGTATCACTTCTTATTTATATTTATTTTTTTTTCTGGTGAATGCTAGCGTTTCAACTCTTACGACGAAGGAGTGCCAAACACGGCACGTGCTGGATGTCCCACACGTCAGCAAAAGGAGTGGGACATGAACATCGTGGTAGAGCATCTCCACTTCTAGGTCGGAGACCACACGTGGTAGTACTAGTGGTATGAACGATACAAAGTGCGACCCGGAAAGAAATACACGTCTAGTTGGAAGGTCTCGGGGCATACACGTAAACAAATATAAAACCTAATATGTGCCTCCAATTAATATAGTAGTAGTAGTAGAGTAGGCACGTACTCCATAACATCATCGGGCATTGCACGTACAACATTTTTTGAGATCAACATTTAGTGGTAGTAAGAGACAAATGCCTATATTTCACGCATGTTCATACTATTTGTGCCTATCTACTTCACTTACTGCACTACATTACTCAGGTTCGTACGTCCACTCCTTGGTACATGTTCGTCTCGTAGTTCTAGTCCCACGTGTTCTTCGTAGATGAAACGATCCATAACTGTGGGAAACGGGAGTCCATATCATCGCAGTTAGTGTGGCTCCCCATGATGGAGACTCATCCAAACTATGGCTAGCCTCGACGCAGAGCAGTTGCGTGCACCGGGAAGCGACGCTCTCTCGGCCATCGCGCTGCTTCAAAGCCGGCGCCAGTGAGAGGTCGCCTCCACTCTGGCCGGGCATTAATGCGGCACTGACATTATGGGGCAACGCTGAACGTTTCAAGCGGGAAGCGCACGCCGGCAAGGGAGGGGGTTGGGTCGGCCAGGGCGGTCAGACGCGGGCGTGGTGGTGGTACTGGTAGTTTGCAAAACTACTCAAATATTGCACTCAGTTTCCTAAGAAATGTGGTAAAAAAACATTACTCCATAGCCCGCTTCCCTTCTCCTTCCTCTTCCACCACCCGCGCACGTCCGCGGGAAGCGACCGGTCAACCCTTATATAGGAGTGCTAGCACAAAAAGATGCATGCATGACCACTAAAATTTCCAGATTAAAGCGCCGCTCCGACGGGAGTATGGCGTATGTCGTTACCTTCGGCCGGGCCATGGCTACCATGCTACATTGACCAGAGAAGAGGCGGCGGGAGGGGAATGAATGCGGTTACTGTTTGGGTTCCTCGTTCGGCTTAAATAAATGTGCACCATCACGTGTACCCGCAGGTGCACAAATTGGCGTCACGTAACTGGTGTGTGTGAGAGATTCTGATAGACAGAGTGTGTGTGTGCGACTCTATTCTTCGGACATGTACCCAACCTTTTGCATCAGGATATAAGTATAATGGTATTACACTTTAGCTAGTGATTTACGTGGCCATGTTAACGTGGTTGTGTAAAAAAATGTCTCTTCCTGCTCGTGATTTGTGTTATATAATTACTAGCAAGATGCTCGTGCATTGCACGGAACATCAATATGCATTTCTTTACAAAACACCTGTTGTGACTGACCCATGCAGGAGTAATCCCATGTGTAAATACTAATGATATCTCAAGAATTTTATCAGAAAAGTGGTATCTCAACAATTTCATCGAAAAAAAATGAAAGATGAGAGATAAGGTGAGGAGGAGTGGAGCGTGGTGGTGGCCGGTGGTCGGACTGGGCGGAGGCATGGGGATGGATGGCGCCCGCAAGTGGCAGCGGCCACCATGCTAGATTGTTCCAGAGACTTCCTTTTTTAATTTCTCAGCAATGAGGTTGTGGGAGATAAGGACGATGAACGAGGCAAGGCCTTGTTTGTAAATATGGAGAGAGGTGCGGGTATCTTTTATAAAATTGCCATAGTTTGCTTTATATCCATCAGATATAGATCGTACGCTCTATATTACAAGATGGCACTCACACCATCATCACCAACTCGTTTTTTTATAAGAGTGTAGATGATAAGTTTGCTAACTACTAAAGTAAAGTGGAATTTTTCCATGTTATACAAGTAAATTAAGGTGATTCCTTATCATACGGGTAAGGTTGGATGAAGGGTGGTAGGAACAAATGCTCCGCCTAGAGCATGTGTGTGTGAGATGGAGTCTTAGCGTGTGATTGTGACGCGGGGTCCTCGGTGGCGGATGTAATTTAAGTGTGTGTGGCTTCATCATAGTGTATGACAGAGGCCACCAACGAGGGGGTGCGAGAGAGAAAAGGCCCGTAGAGAGGGAAGAGAAGGCGTGTGCGCGTGAGAGGAGTCGACATCGAGAGAACGTGTTTGTTCAAGAGACACCAAGGAAGACTACTATATATCGTTGGTGCATGTAGGCGGGAATTAAACGAAGGGATGGTCTTATTGGTTTCGGGGATATTGGGGAAGAGTGAGAGAGGGGGGGTAGCTAGAAGGAGATTGTTAAGTGTGAGTGTGTGTTTTACCCATCTAGGCGGAAGTTATGTGCACACAAGAAGAGAACGATTCGATGTGGCATTAGGGTTGAGGGTAATTAACTATGTATGGAGACATAGGAGACCTTGAACGTGCATGTGCGAGAGGTATACATGTATACGTTGGATGTGTGTGTGTGTGCACGCGAGCATGATCAAGATAAAAAAAGAAGACATAAGTCATAAGATCAACGATATGGGAGAGATCGGTATGACAATATGCATGCATGTGAGTGCAGGGAAGAAGGCTCAATAATTGAGCATGTGCTTTTGTCTTTAAGAGATAGTGGCGTGGGCTGCAGCATGCATCTATGGGGAGCAGAGGGAGCGAGACAGAACGATTGTGCAAAAGAGATCAACCTATAAATGCATGTATGGAGAGACATATATAGTGTGGGTGATAGGAAGCAAGAGTGCATGCAAGAAAGAAATGTTGATGGAGAAACTACAAATAGATATAGAGACAGAGATGCTAGCTAGAGGGACATCGGCTAGTTTGAGTGTTGGAGATAACCGCCGGGTGGTTCAGAGGGTGAAGTTATGTGTGTGTGAGAGAAAGATAAAATGAGGGCACTTGACTGCATGTAGAGAGAAACATATATAGTGTGCATGTTAGGAAGCAAGAGTGAGGGCGAGAAAGAAGGTTGATGGAGAAACAGATAAATAGAAAGATAAAGATGCTAGCTAGTGTGTGTTAGAGATAGGAGTCGAGTGGATCAGAAGGCTGAGTTATGTGTGTGGGTGTGAGAGAGATAGAGAGAGTATGCATGTGAGTCACACACAAACAAATATCAGAGAGAAATTAGATCCTGAGAGACGGATTTTTGTGTCTGCGAGGGAGAAAGATATTTCACAACGAGAGTGATAGCTAGAGAGATATATGAGGGAACGCAAGATATCTCTAGGGAGAGAGAGTGTGTGTGAGCGACATACAAGAGAATGGTGGAGAGATATGAGACCCTGGGAGACAGAGTTTGTGTTTGTGTGTGAGAAAGAGATATTTAAGAGGAAGAGTCGTAGATTCTCATATGTAAGGAGCGAAAGACATCTCTGTGTGAGAGTGGGTGTGCGAGTGGCACACAGGGGAATAGTAGAGAGAAATGAGACCCTGGGAGATGAAGTTGGTATTTGTGTGAGAGAAAGAGATTTCACATGGAGAATCATAGTTAGATCCACATAGCAGGGAGCGAGATATACTTAGAGAGAGATAGAGTGGTGAAGGTTGAGGGAGAGAGTACCGTTAGTGTGTTGCGACGATAAAATATCATTGTCGACATACAGGTAGCACGAGAGATACCCGAGAGACAATGAACGCGTATAGGTCTAGAGAGATACTCCTATATAAGCATGAGTGGTAGCTATATGAGACGAATATCTGGATTAAAGGGGATTCAAATATTTAAACTGGAGATCACGACATCGATAATATCATGATGCAAATTGGTGTATCAAACATGCATATTCATTTGAATTTGGGGACACATGTAATGTTATATAGTTTATCAATATTAGTGATCCATAGATTCTTTAATTAGAGACAATGCATGATTTATATGCAATTAATGTCTAAACGGGATTGCACTATATGTTGTGTGTGTGAAACACATTATGCATGTTTGAGAAGTAAAAAAACGCATGAAACACACATTAATTGGAGACAGTTAGCGAGGAATGCATACATTGTATTTTGATACGTCTCCAACGTATCTACTTTTCCAAACACTTTTGCCCATGTTTTGGACTCTAACTTTCATGATTTGAATGGAACTAACCCGGACTGATGCTGTTTTCAGCAGAATTGCCATGGTGTTATTTTTGTGCAGAAATAAAAGTTCTCGGAATGACCTGAAAATCAACGAAGATTATTTTTGGAATATATAAAAAATACTGGCGAAAAGATCCACGTCAGGGGTCCACACCATGTCCACGAGGGTGGGGGCGCGCCTACCCCCTGGGCGCGCCCCCTACCTCGTGGGCCCCCTGACGCTCCACCGACCTCAACTCCAACTGCATATATTCGTGTTCGGGGAGAAAAAATCAGGGAGAAGGATTCATCACGTTTTACGATACGGAGCCGCCGCCAAGCCCTAAACTCTCTCGGAGTCCGTTCTGAGAGGGGAATCCGCCGTCATCGTCATCATCAACCTTCCTCCATCACCAATTTCATGATGCTCACCGCCATGCGTGAGTAATTCCATCGTAGGCTTGCTGTACGGTGATGGGTTGGATGAGATTTATCATGTAATCGAGTTAGTTTTGTTAGGGTTTGATCCCTAGTATCCACTATGTTCTGAGATTGATGTTGCTATGACTTTGCTATTCTTAATGCTTGTCACTAGGGCCCGAGTGCCATGATTTCAGATCTGAACCTATTATGTTTTCATGAATATATGTGAGTTCTTGATCCTATCTTGCAAGTCTATAGTCACCTATTATGTGTTATGATACGTTAACCCCAAAGTGACAATAATCGGGATACTTACCAGTGATGACCGTAGTTTGAGGAGTTCATGTATTCACTATGTGTTAATGCTTTGGTCTGTTACTCTATTAAAAGGAGGCCTTAATATCCCTTAGTTTCCAATAGGACCCCCTGCCACGGGAGGGTAGGACAAAAGATGTCATGCAAGTTCTTTTCCATAAGCACGTATGACTATATTCTGAATACATGCCTACATTACATTGAGGAACTGGAGCTAGTTCTGTGTCACCCTATGTTATAACTGTTGCATGATTGATCGCATCCGACATAATTCTCCATCACTGATCCATTGCCTACGAGCTTTTCATATATTGTTCTTCACTTATTTACTTTTCCGTTGCTACTGTTACAATCACTATAAAACCAAAACTGATGCCATTACTTTTGCCACTATTACCACTACTATCATATTACTTTGCTACTAAATACCTTGCTGCAGATATTAAGTTATCCAGGTGTGGTTGAATTGACAACTCAGCTGCTAATACTTGGGAATATTCTTTGGCTCCCCTTGTGCCGAATCAATAAATTTGGGTTGAATACTCTACCCTGAAAACAATTGTGAACCCCTATACTTGTGGGTTATCAAGACTATTTTCTGGCGCCGTTGCCGGGGAGCATAGCTCTATTCTTTGATTCACTTGGGATTTATATCTGCTGATAACTATGAAGAACTTGAAAGATAAAAGAACCAAGATTTTTCCCTCAACTACAAGGGGAGGTAAGGAACTGCCATATAGCTCTGCACTTGATTCACCTTCTGTTTTGAGTAAACATGCGACACCTACACATGCTATTGATTCTGATAGGTCGCATGTTATTGATGATGCCACTTCTGCTTTGCATGATACTTATGATGAAACTACTTCTATGCTTGATACTACTGTGCCACTAGGTGAACTTCTTGATGAACAACTTGCTAGGGTTAGAGAAAATGAAATTATTGAAACTGATAATATTGATGAAAGAGATGATGAAAATTCTCCCCTAGATATGAATTGCCTGTTGTGCCTAAGGGTTATGTTATGGATGAAGAAACTACCAGAGACTTCTTAGCTTGCAATGATAGATCTGATCTTAGGAAATTATTAGCTAAGCTTAAAGAAGAGTCTTTGAATGCTAGAATGAAATATGACCCTGCTTTTTCTACTTCACCTATCTTTATTACTGATAGGGATTATGATTTCTCTGTCAATCCTGAGTTAATTACTTTGGTCGAATCTGATCCTTTTTATGGCTATGAGTCTGGAACTATTGTGGCACATCTTACTAAATTAAATGATATAGCCACCCTGTTCACTCATGATGAGAAAACTCACTATTACTTTATCCTTAAGTTGTTTCCGTTCTCGTTAAAGAGTGATACTACAACATGGTTTAATTCTCTTGATCCTGGTTGTGTGAGTAGTCCCCAGGATATGATTTATTACTTCTCTGCTAAATATTCCCCCGCTCATAAGAAACAAGCTGCTTTAAGGGAAATATATAATTTTGTGCAAATTGAAGAAGAGAGTCTCCCACAAGCTTGGGGGAGGCTTCTCCGGTTCCTTAATGCTTTGCCTGATCATCCTCTCAAGAAAAATGAAATACTTGATATTTTTTATAATGGACTAACCTATGCTTCCAGAGATTACCTAGATAGTTGTGTTGGTTGTGTTTTCAGGGAAAGAACTACTGATCGAGCTGAATTGCAATTGAATAATATGTTGACTAATGAAAATAATTGGACACTTCTTGAACCAACTCCTAAGCCAACTCCAAAGAAAAGGGGTATTCTATTTCTCAGTCCTGGAGATATGCAGGAGGCTAAGAAATCTATGAAAGAAAAAGGTATTAAAGCTGAAGATGTTAAGAATTTACCACCCATTGAAGAAATACATGGTCTTGATAACCCGACACAGGTAGTAAAGCTAAATTCTCTGTATAGATATGATAAAGCTGAAATCCCGCCTATTAAGTTTGCTAGTCAATGCTTAGATGAGTTTGATAATTTTATGGTTAAACAAGAAGATTTCAATGCTTATGTTGGGAGACAATTGAAACATAATGCTTATATGATTGAACACTTGAGTGATTATATGGCTAGTGTTAAGGGTGAACTTAAACTTATTAGTAAATATGCTTCTATGGTTACCACTCAAGTAGAACAAGTACTTAAGGCTCAGAATGATTTGCTCAATGAATTAAATAATAAGAAAAATGATAATGCTATTAGAGTTATGACTAGAGGGGGTAAAATGACTCAGGAACCTTTATATCCTGAGGTCCACCCTAAGAGAATTGACCAAGATTCTCATAAAACTAATGTTGATGCACCTAGTCCTTCTATGAGGAAGAAAAATAAAAATGATAGGACTTTGCATGCTTCTAGTAAACCTGTTGTTGACACACCTGAGAATCCCAATGATATTTATATTTCTGATGCTGAAACACAATCTAGTAATGAACATGAACCTAGTAATAATGTTAATGATGATGTTCATGTTGATGCTCAACCTAGCAATAATAATGATCTAGAGATTGAACTTGTTATTGATCTTGATAACCCACAACCAAAGAATCAACGTTATGATAAAAGAGACTTTGTTGCCAGGAAGCACGATAAAGAAAGAGAACCATGGGTTCAGAAACCCATGCCCTTTCCCCCTAAACCACCCAAGAAAAAGGATGTTGAGGATTTTGAGCGCTTTGCTGAAATGATTAGACCTATCTTTTTGTGTATGCGTTTGACCGATATGCTTAAACTAAATCATTATGCTAAGTATATGAAAGAAATTGTTACTATTAAGAGAACGATACTGGAAGCTGAAATTTCCACCATTCATGCTAATTATACTTTTAAGGGTGGAATACCAAAGAAACTTGGAGATCCAGGAGTACCAACTATACCATGGTCCATTAAAAGAAATTATGTTTAAACTGCTTTATGTCATCTTGGAGCCGGTGTTAGTGTTATGCCTCTCTCTTTATATCGTAGACTTGATTTGAATAAGTTGACACCCACTGAAATATCTTTGCAAATGGCTAATAAATCAACTACTATACCTGTCGGTATTTGCGAGGATGTGCCTGTTGTGGTTGCAAACGTTACTATTTTAACGGACTTGGTTATTATTGATATTCCCGAGGACGATAGTATGTCTATTATTCTTGGTAGACCCTTTTTGAATACTGCAGGGGCTGTTATTGATTGCAACAAAGGCAATATCACTTTTCATGTTAATGGTAATGAGCATACGGTACACTTTCCGAGGAAACAACCTCAAGTCCATAGTATCAATTCTATTGGAAAAATTCCAACTATTACTATTGGAGGTTTTGAATTTCCTCTTCCTACTGTCAAGAAGAAATATGATATTCTTATTGTTGGGGACATGCATATCCCCGTTGAGGTAACCTGGTGTTATTCGAAAATTCTCTGGTTTCATGTTATTCGAAAAGAGTTTGTTAACAAGACTTGATCAACCTTGTTAGTAGATTCCTTTTGATGAGCATGAGATGGATGAATTTAGAAAACACAACTCTATGTACCCTCTTTTTACTTTCTGTTATTTATATTAAATAAAGCACAAATAGTATTTTCTGTCTGTTTTCTGAATTATCCGTGCAATAAAAAATACCCCAAAATAAAAGTCCTCCCATTGCCCTGAAAATTTAATATGATTTTTTCTGAAATATTTGAGAATATCTGGCACTGAGAACACATCAGGGGGAGCCAGGACCTGGCCATGAGGGTCCAGGGCGCGCCCACCCCCTGGGCGCGCCCCCTGTCTCGTGGGCCCCTAGTGCCCCCCTCCACTTATTCCAGCCACCACACACTCCTTCTTCCTCCCAAAAAAATCACCAACCAGCTCAAACCCGTGTTCTAGCTCATCTTGCTGCCATTTTCGATCTCCTTGCTCAAAGCTCCATTCACAAAACAGCTTTGGGGGATTGTTCTTCAGTATGTGACCCCTCCAATGGTCCAATTAGTTTTTCTTCTAGTGCTTTATTTATTGCAAATTTTTGCTGCTTAGGTGACCCTGTTCTTGGGCTTGCATGCCAAATTTATATGGTCCAAATTAGTTTTAATGCATGATATGGCCTCTAGGCACTTGTAGGAGTAGTTGCTATCAATTTTATTGAGTTTGGTTCACTTTTATTTTGAGTCACTAAAAATTTCAGAAATTTTTCAGAGGAATAAAAATGTTTAGGAAAATGTACCAAGGTGGTTCCTCAAGGAAGCAAGGCCCAAGGCCCGCAGTACGCGAGCCGGACAATGAACTACCAAGGGAGGCTCAAGTGCGGCCTTGTGAATGGCCGTCAGAAAATCTCATGGTCCAGGCAGGAATTAAGGAGGAATTTGAGGCATATGTGCGTAACGCTGATTTTGAGAGCTTCAAGGCAGATAAGTGCCGTCAGTACCTCTATTTATCTCATTCATCTATGAGAAGGTTTAAATTTACATCATCACGCAATTCTCAAACTGTCCTGTTTGATCTTTATGACAAATCTTATACCATGGACTTAGAAGATTTTAACACTGCTTGCAAACTCCCCTAGTGAGGTAGTGCTAGTGAACCATGCAAATCTGAATATAAAGACTTTCTTGCTAGTATAACTGTGGGGGAATCTAGAGAAATAACACAAGCTACCATAGGGAGCATTCATTTTCCTGCCATACATTATTTTGCTCTCTTTATAGGTAGATGCATTAACGGTAAGGACGAGGCATGTCACATGTGCGTTCCCGATCTTAGTGTTCTCAAGAGTGATGTATTAGGAGATAGACAATATAACTTGGGGGCCATTGTTGCATGTAGGTTGCATAATAATAGTATTAATGGAGATTTCTTTGGTGGAATTTATGCAACCCATTCAGCTGATTTTCTGGAGACACCCATATGCGGAGATGATATTGAGTTGCTTCCTGCTTATCTAGATTATAATGCTATGATTCGTCATTAGTTTGTTAAGAGGAACGATCAGTCCCTCCAGTACCGACTAATCTTTGACAGACGATGCACCTATCATGCTGCTCTCAATGCTCCTACTTTCTTTGACTTTCAGGCAAAAGGGAGATATGTTATAACCAAGGAGGAGGCGAACGAGTACGAGAGGAGGACGGAGGCAACCCGCCTCCAAGCTGCAGCCCTTCGGGCAATAGTTGATGCATCTCAGTATGACCCCAACTTCAACTTCGGATATCCACCAGGCCATCCATGGGCATAGACCAACTTAGGCCAAAAGCCTAAGCTTAGGGACGTATGTATCTCTCACCGACATTACATTCATGTTCACACACTCATGCCAGTTGTCGGTGCTCATACTTTTTCATTGTATCATCCATGCTAGTTTAATTTCTTTTTTAAGCTTTCTTATTGTGTGTTTGAAAAACCTTAAGAAAACCCCCAAAATTAGTTGTTTCTTTTAGCTAGTTTACTTTCCAGGCCTGTAATAGTAGTAATTAAAAGAAAACCCAAAAAGATTTCTCGTTCTTCTTTTGCTTGTTGGGAGCTTTCCCGTGTAAATAGTTTTATTTCTTTCTTGTTCTTTGGGGGTCGAGAGGAGAAGACCATGATTAAAATGTTGAGTGGTTCTCATATGCATTATTGTTGATCTAACAGAGAGCCCATATTACTTTGTCTTCTCCTATGCATTGGATGCTTGCAAATTCCAGCTTAGTCCAATGCACGTGCACTATTATTATTATCCACACTATTCGGTTGTGCAAGTGAAAGGCAATAATGACGATATATGATGAACTGATTGAGATGAGAAAAGCTGGTATGAACTCGACCTCTCTTGTTTTTGTAAATATGATTAGTTCATCATTCCTGATTCAGCCTATCATGAATGAAACATGTTCGCAATGACAATTAGAGATTATAGTTGCTTATGCCATGCTTAATTAGCTAGGAGTTTATAATGGTTTACCTTGCATGCCAACATGCTATTAAAATGGTTGTGATGTGGTATGATAGGGTGGTATCCTCCTTTGAACGATTCGAGCGGCTTGACTTGGCACATGTTCACACATGTAGTTGAAACAAAATCAACATAGCCTCCACGATATTTATGTTCATGGTGAATTATATCCTACTCATGCTTGCATTCGGTGTTGATTAATTTTAATGCATGTTCATGACTGTTGTCGCTCTCTAGCTGGTCGCTTCCCAGTCTCTTTCTAGCCTTCACTTGTACTAAGCGGGAATACTGCTTGTGCATCCAACTCCATAAATCCAAAAAAGTTGTTCCATATGAGTCCACCATACCTTCCTATATACGGTATCTACCTGCCATTCCAAGTAAATTTGTATGAGCCAAACTCTAAACCTTCAAATAAACATTCTATTTTGTATGCTCGAATAGCTCATGTATCAACTAGGGATGTCTGTATCTTCCATGCTAGGCGGGTTATTCTCAAGAGGAGTGGACTCCGCTCCTCACTCACGAGAAAATGGCTGGTCACTGGGATGCCCAGTCCCATGCTCAAATCAAATCAAAATAATTACAAACAAAACTCCCCCAGGTTTGTTGTTAGTTGGAGGCACCCATTGTTTCGGGCAAGCCATGGATTGATGCTTGTTGGTTGTGGGGGAGTATAAACTTTACCATTCTGCTTGGGAACCGCCTATAATGTGTGTAGCATGGAAGATATCGAGATCTCTCGGTTTTTATGTTGACAATGAAAGTATACCGCTCAAAATATTATTCAGCTCTATTTCAAAACCGAGCTCTGGCACCTCTACAAATCCATGCTTCCCTCTGCAAAGGGCCTATCTATTTACTTTTATGTTGACTTATCATCCTCTTATTAAAAAGCACAAGTTGGAGAGCACCGCTATCATTTGCATGTATTATTGTTAGTTTACATTGAGTATGACTTGACTGGATCTTTTTTACCATGAATTACAATGTCTAGTCAGTCCTTGATCTTCAAAGGTGCTCTGCATTTATGTTTTGCGGTCTCAGAAAGGGCTAGCGAGAAACCATCTTGTTATATCATATTATGATTGTTTTGAGAAAGTGTTGCCATCCGAAATTTATTATTATTGCTCGCTAGTTGATTATGTCATTGATATGAGTAAACATGAGACCTAAATGTTATTGTGAATATGGTTAGTTCATAATCTTTGCTGAAAACTTGAATGTTGGCTTTACATATTTATAACAACAAGAGCAAATAGAGTTTGTAAAACTTTTTCTTTATCACTTCCAGTTTATCAACTAAATTGCTTGGGGAGAAGCAAAGGTATAAGCTTGGGGGAGTTGATACGTCTCCAACATATCTTCTTTTCCAAACACTTTTGCCCTTATTTTGGACTCTAACTTGCATGATTTGAATGGAACTAACCCGGACTGACGTTGTTATCAGCAGAATTGCCATGGTGTTATTTTTGTGTAGAAATAAAAGTTCTCATAATGACCTGAAAATCAATGGAGATTATTTTTGGAATATATAAAAAATACTGGCGAAAAGATCCACGTCAGGGGGCCCACACCCTGTCCACGAGGGTGGGGGGCGCGCCCCCTGCCTCGTGGGCCCCCTGACGCTCCACCGACCTCAACTCCAACTCCATATATTCGTGTTAGGGGAGAAAAAAATTAGGGAGAAGGATTCATCGTGTTTTACGATATAGAGCCACCACCAAGCCGTAAACTCTCTCGGGAGGGCTGATCTGGAGTCCGTTCAGGGCTACGGAGAGGGAAATCCGTCGCCATCGTCAGCATCAACCTTCCTCCATCACCAATTTCATGATGCTCACCGCCGTGCGTGAGTAATCCCATCGTACGCTTGCTGGATTGTGATGGGTTGGATGAGATTTATCATGTAATTGAGTTAGTTTTGTTAGGGTTTGATCCCTAGTATCTACTATGTTCTGAGATTGATGTTGCTATGACTTTGCTATGCTTAATGCTTGTCATTAGGGCCCGAGTGCCATGATTTCAGATCTGAACCTATTATGTTTTCATGAATATATGTGAGTTCGTGATCCTATCTCGCAAGTCTATAGTCACCTATTATGTGTTATGATCCGTTAATCCCAAAGTGACAATAATCAGGATACTTACCGGTGATGACCGTAGTTTGAGGAGTTCATGTATTCACTATGTGTTAATGCTTTGGTCTGGTACTCTATTAAAATGAGGCCTTAATATCCCTTAGTTTCCAATAGTACCCTGCTGCCATGGAGGGTAGGACAAAAGATGTCATGCAAGTTCTTTTCCATAAGCACGTATGACCATATTCGGAATACATGCCTACATTACATTGATGAACTGGAGCTAGTTTTATGTCACCCTATGTTATAACTGTTGCATGATTGATCGCATCCGACATAATTCTCCATCACTGATCCATTGTGTACGAGCTTTTCATATATTGTTCTTCGCTTATTTACTTTTCCGTTGCTACTGTTACAATCACTATAAAACCAAAACTGCTACCGTTACTTTTGCCACTCTTACCACTACTATCATATTACTTTGCTACTAAATACCTTGCTACAGATATTAAGTTATCCAGGTGTGGTTGAATTGACAACTCAGCTATTAATACTTGGGAATATTCTTTGGCTCCCCTTGTGTCGAATCAATAAATTTGGGTTGAATACTCTACCCTCGAAAACTGTTGCGATCACCTATACTTGTGGGTTATCATATTTCAACATAAAGTGGTTTCAAATATTTGGAAATCGAAATTAAGATGAATACAGCCTTATGAATATAAGATCATGCCATTTGTGAACCATATTTATGTATAAAGGTGTTGTGCTTTTGAAAGTATATATATATGATGTATATATAATTTTATTCGAGTCGCAAATGGATCCTGGCCGAACAAAAATAGAATACAAATTGGATTCGAATTGAGTTGGCACGGTAAACGTGCACTCTTACTCTGCAAAAATTGGAACGAAGCGGGGAAAGTCGCAGTAACTGCCCGAAACCAAAATCTATGAGATGGAAATTACTGCCTATCCCTGACACGCAAAGCATATCGGCTCGATTTCTATAGGTTCGATAGGGGTAGGTTTGTAATTTCACTCAAACTTGACATAACCGCCTCTCACCTGGATTCATACACGGTGGGCGCCAAAACACAGTGTCTCCTCGGCTGAAATCGACTCTCTCCTCGATTCATACACGGTGGGCGCCAAAAAGAAACTCTCGTCGGCAAATATTCGGTGTATGCAAGATTACCGTCCTATCCCGAAACGACTAATATTGCTGTGATGTAGGAAATTTTAAACAGGGGCTAAGTTTGTAAATTTCCTTGCATTTGGGACAAGCTCGCCCTGAAGACATGGTTCCCACCTTCCTCTCTCCCTCCATTTCCCCATTCGTACTCTGTGGGCGCCAAAACAGGCTCTCCAACCCAGCCTCCTCCGTCCGCCACCCCATCCACCACCGTCCTCCTCCACCATGCCGGAGCTGATACCCCGACACCATCGTCCATTACAAGAGATCGACCTCTCTCATCCGCAGCTTCGGACCGGAATCCTTGCATCCCGTCCTCTCGCTTCATCCCCGCCGTCGTCCACCTTGCTGGCATCGCTCCTACGACCGTCTCGCCCACCGCACCCCGCCGCCACCGTCTACCCTCCTAGATCTGCTTCCACACCACCGATAGCCATCGCTACCACAACAACATCAAATTCTCAGCAGATGCATACACAGCGCCGCACCAGAGGCGGTACTCTTTTGTATCTGCTCAACTTATTTATCGCAGCAAGAAAATAGATCGCCACTGCTTTACTCTAATTTTCTTGTCCATCAATTACTTGCTAGTTGAAAGCAAACATTGGTTGCGAAGTTTCCTTTGTCCAGTTTGCACCTTCAGATCCGCCATGGCACGCTCAACACTATACTCGCAATGCCTATGGTTTTCCCCTTTTATATTGCACACTAGTTAAATGACAGTAGACTAAATTTCAAAATTGGGTCAGTCGATTTTTCAGAGCTCACGGGAGTTTGCCGGTGCGAATGAAGAGCCTCGTGTGGGGATGGTGGTTGTGGGGGCGATGGTGGGGCCACGTCGAACGAAGAAAACTCGACGCAGGTGGGGGTGGGGGTGGCGGAGGAACACACGCGGTGGGGGCGGTTCAGGGGAGGGCGGGGGGTCGGGGCCGGTGGTTCGGCCGGCGGCCCGTGCGGTGTTCTGTATGGGAAGAATCAGAGACGAGGAAGAAGAAGGGTTAAGAGACGTAGGATCTTCATCCAACCCACCCGAAAATGGTCGACTGACCCAAATGACAAAAGTCATGTGATGACCCACAAGTATAGGGGATCTATCGTAGTCCTTTCGATAAGTAAGAGTGTCGAACCCAACGAGGAGCAGAAGGAAATGATAAGCGGTTTCCAGCAAGGTATTCTCTGCAAGTATTGAAATAAGTGGTAACAGATAGTTTTGTGACAAGATAATTGTAACGAGCAACAAGTAACAAAAGTAAATAAGGTGCAGCAAGGTGTCCCAATCCTTTTTGTAGCAAAGGACAAGCCTGGACAAACTCTTATATGATGTAAAGCGCTCCCGAGGACACATGGGAATATCGTCAAGCTAGTTTTCATCACGCTCATATGATTCGCATTCGGTACTTTGATAATTTGGTATGTGGGTGGACCGGTGCTTGGGTACTGCCCTTACTTGGACAAACATCCCACTTATGATTAACCTCTATTGCAAGCATTCACAAATACAACAAAAGTATTAAGGTAAACCTAACCATAGCATGAAACATATGGATCCACATCAGCCCCTTACGAAAGCAACGCATAAACTAGGGTTTAAGCTTCTGTCACTCTAGCAACCCATCATCTACTTATTACTTCCCAATGCCTTCCTCTAGGCCCAAACAATGGTGAAGTGTCATGTAGTCGACGTTCACATAACACCACTAGAGGAGAGACAACATACATCTCATCAAAATATCGAATGAATACCAAATTCACATGACTACTAATAGCAAGACTTCTCCCATGTCCTCAGGAACAAATGTAACTACTCACAAAGCATAAACATGTTCATAATCAGAGGGGTATTAATGTGCATATAGGATCTGAACATATGATCTTCCACCAATTAAACCAACTAGCATCAACTATAGGGAGTAATTAACACTACTAGCAACCTACTAGCACCAATCCCGGACTTGGAGACAAGAATTGGATACAAGAGATTAACTAGGGTTTTGAGATGAGATGGTGCTGATGAAGATGTTGATGGAGATTGCCATCTCCCGATGAGAGGAGCGTTGGTGATGACGATGGTGATGATTTCCCCCTCCAGGAGGGAAGTTTCCCCGGCCGAACAGCCCCGCCAGACCCTAGATTGGCTCCGCCAAGGTTCCGCCTCGTGACGGCGGAGTTTTGTTCGAGAAGATGGCTTATGATTTTTTCCCATCGAAAGAGTCCATATAGCAGAAGATGGTCACCGGAGGGCCACCAGGGGGCCCAAGAGGTAGGGGGCACCCAGGGGGTAGGGCGCGCCCCCACCCTCGTGGGCAGGGTGTGGCCCCCCTGGTGAAGTTCTTGAGCTCAATGTTTTTTATATATTTGGAAAACATCATCTGTGAAGTTTCAGGACTTTTGGAGCTGTGCAGAATAGGTCTCTAATATTTGCTCCTTTTCCAGCCAGAATCCCAGCTGCCGACATTCTCCCTCTTTATGTAAACCTTGTAAAATAAGAGAGAATAGGCATAAGTATTGTGACATAATGTGTAATAACAGCCCATAATGCAATAAATATTGATATAAAAGCATGATGCAAAATGGACGTATCAACTCACCCAAGCTTAGACCTCGCTTGTTCTCAAGCGAAAAGCCGAAATCGAAAATATGTCCACATGTTTAGAGATGAAGGTGTCGATAAAAATAAAATACGGACATGAGGGCATCATGATCATTCTTAGAACAACAACTTATATGATTCTTGTGTTATGATATCTTATGCTAAAGTAATAATTCAATCACAATATCAAGTATGAATCGTAAACTTCATTGAAAACTAACAAACTATAATCTTAGTCATTGAGGCAATTGCAATTTATCATAACATAGGAAAGAGTCAATGTATAAGAGCTTTTCAGAAAGTCCACATACTCTACTATCATATAGTCTTTCACAATTGCTGACACTCACGCAATACTTATGGGTATGGAGTTTTAATCGGACACAGAGAAAGATAGGGGCTTATAGGTTTGCCTCCCAACGTTTTACCTCAACGGTAATGTCAACAGTAATAGCTCATGAAAACCCACATCCAACTAGCCATATATACCGGGATCTTTCCAACATATTGTGCTTGCCAAAGGATAAAATGTAAAAAAAAGAAGGGTGAAGATCACCATGACTCTTTTACAATAAAGGAGACAAAAGTAAAAGATGGGCCCTTCGCAGAGGGAAGCAGAGGTTGTCATGCGCTTTTATGGTTGGATGCACAAAATCCTAATGTGAAAGAACATCACTTTATATTGCCACTTGTGATATGGACCTTTATTATGCAGTCTGTCGCTTTTATTACTTCCATATCACACGATTGTATAAAGCTTATTTCTACCACACCAATCAATCATACATATTTAGAGAGCAATCTTTATTGCTTGCACTGATGACAACTTACCTGATGGATCTTACTCAATCCATAGGTAGGTATGGTGGACTCTCATGGCAAAACTGGTTTAAGGGTATTTGGAAGCACAAATAGTATCTCTACTTAGTGCAATGAATTTGGCTAGCATGAGGGAGAAAGGCAAGCTCAACATATTGGAGGATCCAAGACAATATAATTTATCTCAGATGTAAGAAAACATAACCCATTATGTTGTCTTCCTTGTCCAATGTCAACTCTTTAGCATGCCATCTTTTAATGAGTGCTCACAATCATAAAAGATGTCCAAGATAGTATATTTATATGTGAAGACCTCTCTTTCTTTATTACTTCCTATTAATTGCAACGATGACCAAAACTATGTTTGTCAACCCTCAATAACTTTTATTCATCATACTTTTCTATGTGTGCTCATTACTCTCCATAAGACTCACATGATCTCTTTGTTTCTTTTTATTTATTTCTCTTTTCTTTTATTTTATTTGGGATCATGGCAAAAATAAGCAAGCCCTTGACTCAACACTAATCTTTATTATATAGCTCACAGACTCAATTACATAGAAGGATCATAAAGCAAAACTCACAACTAGATCATACTAAGAACTTTTATTCTACTAGATCAAAATATTACCAAAAGGATCGAACTAAGAAAAACGGTAAAGATAAAAGTCATGGTGATACGATACCGGGGCACTCCCCCAAGCTTGGCAGTTGCAAAGTGGAGTGCCCATACCAGATACTCAATTCTTCTTTGTTGGTGAAGAAGGTGGAGGTGTTGATGATGGATAGTCGCACATCGAGCGTAGGAGGTCTTCTAGCTTGTGGATAATGCCCTTGAGTGCGATGATATGCTCCTTCAACAAAATATTTTCACGTGTGAGATACTTATTTTGTATACGAGCCAACTCAATCATCTTGAAGGCTTCGATTTCTGTTGGGGTAAGAAGATTGTGATCCAGTTGAAGGGTGTCCTCTGTTGCTGGAACTTGGTCATCCATGGCCTTCTTTATCCCTTCATCCTTGTTGATCTCCATAGGTTCTTCTCTCTTCAGCTCTATCTTCATTGGCCAAGCATCATTGCCCTCATGGTTGGAGGAGGAGGGAGACGACATAGTGCCTGGCATTGACAATCCTAACAGAAACAGCTCGAAACAAAAACAAGAGGATTTTGTGTGATACGGGAGTCAAAAACCTTCGGGAGATTATATAATGAATTTTTACCGACCAAAATATGTGTCATGTAAGAAAACGGAGTCCGGAGAGCACACGATGTGCCCACGAGGTAGGGGGCGTGCCCAGGGGGTAGGGCACTCCCTCCACCCTCGTGGGGCCCTCGTGTCCTTTTCGGACTGCTGCTTACTTTTCTATTTTTCTAAATATTCCAAAATGGAGAAATATTGCCTTAAAAACTGTTTTGGAGTCGGTTTACTTACCGTATCACATACCCATTCCTTTTTGGAGTCTGAAGCATTCCGGAAAGTGTCCTTTATGTATTCCTCCGGGGTTACGGTTTCAATAACATTGGTTTCAACATTTATGGGATTACCTGAGATATAGTGTTTGATTCTTTGACCGTTCACCACCTTCGGATTTGTGCCTTCGAAGTTGTTGATTTTTATGGCACCGGAATGTTAGACCTCCTCGATAACGTAAGGGCCTTCCCATTTAGAGAGAAGTTTTCCTGCAAAAAATCTTAAATGAGAGTTGTATAGCAATACATAATCACCTACGTTAAACTCACGCTTTTGTATCCTTTTGTCATGCCATCTTTTAACTTTTTCTTTAAACAACTTGGCATTTTCGTAAGCTTGGGTTCTCCATTCATCAAGTGAGTTAATATCAAATAACCTCTTCTCACCGGCAAGTTTAAAATCATAATTTAGTTCTTTAATAGCCCATAAAGCCTTGTGTTCTAGTTCGAGAGGTAAGAGACATACCCATTATGCAGTTCTATAGGCCCATAATGCATCATCAAGTTTCTTGGACCAATTCTTTCTTGACCTATTAACAGTCTTTTGCAAAATTAATTTGAGTTCTCTATTACTCAATTCTACTTGACCACTAGACTGAGGGTGATAAGGGGATGCAATTCTATGATTAACATCATATTTAGCAAGCATTTTACGGAAAGAACCATGAATAAAATGTGAACCACCATCAGTCATTAAATATCTAGGGACTCGAAACCTTGGGAAAATAACTTCTTTAAGAATTTTAATAGAAGTGTTAGGATCAACACTACTACTTGGAATAGCTTCTACCCACTTAGTAACATAATCAACAGCAACTAAAATATGTGTATAACCATTAGAGGAAGGGAAAGGTCCCATATAGTCAAAGCCCCAAACATCAAATGGTTCAATAACAAGTGAATAATTCATAGGCATTTCATGATGTCTACTAATATTACCAATTCTTTGACATTCATCACAAGATAAGACAAACTTACGGGCATCCTTGAAGAGAGTAGGCCAATAAAAACCAGATTGTAGTACCTTATGTGCAGTTCTATCTCCAGCATGGTGCCCTCCATAAGCTTCAGAGTGACACTTGCATAGGATCTGTTCCTGTTCATGCTCAGGTACACAACGTCTAATAACACCATCTACTCCTTCTTTATAAAGATGTGGGTGATCCCAAAAGTAATGCCTCAAATCATAGAAGAACTTTTTCTTTTGCTGGTATGTGAAACTAGGTGGTATAAACTTAGCAACAATGTAATTAGCATAATCAGCATAACATGGAGCAGTATGAGAAGCATTTATGACATTTAATTGCTCATCAGGAAAGCTATCATCAATAGGTAATGGGTCATCAAGCACATTATCTAACCTAGACAAGTTGTCCGCAACTGGGTTCTCAGCTCCTTTTCTATCAACAATATGTAAATCAAATTCTTGTAGCAAGAGAACCCATCTAATAATTCTAGGTTTAGCATCTTTCTTTTCCATAAGATATTTAATAGCAGCATGATCAGTGTGAATAGTTACTTTAGAATCAACAATATAAGGTCTAAACTTATCACAAGAAAATACAACTGCTAAGAATTCTTTTTCAGTAGTAGCATAATTTCTTTGAGCATTGTCTAGAGTTTTACTAGCATATTGAATAACATTTAGTTTCTTATCAACTCTTTGTCCTAGAACAGCACCTACATCATAATCACTAGCATCACACATAATTTCAAAGGGTAAATTCCAATCAGGTGGCTGAACAATAGGTGCAGAGATCAATGCTTTCTTAAGTATTTCAAATGCTTCTACACAATCATCATCAAAGACAAATGGTATATATTTTTGTAATAAATTAGTCAGAGGCCGAGAGATTTTTGAGAAGTCCTTAATGAACCTCCTATAAAAACCGGCATGACCAAGGAAACTTCTTATACCTTTGATGTCCTTGGGACATGGCATCTTTTCAATAGCATCAACCTTGGCTTTATCAACTTCAATACCTCTTTCAGAAACTTTATGCCCCAAGACAATACCTTCATTAACCATAAAGTGGCACTTTTCCCAGTTCAGGACAAGATTAGTTTCTTCACATCTCTACAAAACTCGATCAAGGTTGCTCAAGCAATCATCAAAAGAAGATCCATAGACGGAAAAGTCGTCCATGAAAACCTCACAAATCTTTTCACAAAAGTCAGAGAATATAGCCATCATGCATCTTTGAAAGGTAGCAGGTGCATTACATAAACCAAAAGGCATACGTCTATAAGCAAAAGTACCAAAAGGGCATGTAAAAGTAGTCTTTGATTGATCTTTGGCTGACACAGGTATTTGAGAGAAACCAGAATAACCATCTAGAAAGCAAAAATGTGTATGTTTGGATAATCTTTCTAGCATTTGATCGATAAAAGGTAAGGGTAATGATCTTTTTAGTAGCCTTATTTAATTTGCGGAAATCAATTACCATCCTATAACCAGTAATAATTCTTTGAGGAATCAATTCATCTTTATCATTAGGAACAACAGTAATACCTCCCTTCTTAGGGACACAATGGACAGGGCTTACCCACTGACTATCAGCAACGGGGTAAATTATACCTGCCTCAAGGAGCTTTAGTATCTCCTTTCTTACCACTTCTTTCATTTTAGGATTCAGCCGGCGTTGATGATCACGAACTGGTTTAGCATCTTCTTCCAAATTAATTTTATGTTGGCATAGAGTGGGACTAATGCCCTTAAGATCATCAAGAGTATACCCAATAGCAGCACGGTGCTTCTTCAGAATTTTCAATAATCTCTCTTCTTCATGTTCTGAAAGGTTAGCACTAATAATAACAGGATATATCTTTTTCTCATCAAGATAAGCATATTTAAGAGTATCCGGTAACGGTTTAAGCTCAAACACGGGATCACCCTTGGGTGGAGGAGGATCTCCTAGGATTTCAACAGGTAAATTATGTTTCAGAATAGGTTCCTGTTTAAAGAATACTTCATCTAATTCCCTTCTTTCATTCATAAACATATCATTTTCATGGTCTAGCAAATATTGTTCTAAAGGATCACTAGGAGGTACGGCAATAGAGGCAAGACCAATAATTTCATCTTTACTAGGTAATTCTTCTTCACGATGTTGTCTACTAAATTTAGAAAAATTAAATTCATGAGTCATATCATCTAAACCGACAGTAACAACATCTCTTTTACAATCTATGGTAGCATTAACAGTATTTAAGAAGGGTCTACCAAATATAATGGGACAGAAGCTATCTTGTGGGGAACCAAGAACAAGAAAATCAGCAGGATATTTAGTTTTCCCACACAAGACTTCAACATCTCTAACAATTCCCATTGGTGAAATAGTATCTCTATTAGCAAGTTTAATTGTGACATCAATATCTTCTAACTCAATAGGTGCAATGTCATGCATAATTTCGTTGTATAAGTCAATAGGTATTGCACTAGCACTAGCACCCATATCACATAAGCCATGATAACAATGATCTCCTATTTTAACAGAAATAATAGGCATACCTACCACAGGTCTAGGTTTATCTGTATCACGGGGTTTAGCAATTCTAGCAGTTTCATCACAGAAATAAATAACATGCCCATCTATATTATCAGACAAGAGATCTTTAACAATAGCAATATTAGGTTCAACTTTAACTTGCTCAGGAGGTGTATATGTTTTAATATTGCTTTTACGAACCACAGTTGAAGCTTTAGCATGATCCTTTATCCTAACAGGGAAAGGTGGTTTCTCAACATAAGAAGTAGGAACAATAGGATCATTATAAGTAATAGTCTTTTCTTCAACTTTAATAGGTGCAGCTACTTTTACTTCTATGGGAGGATGAAATTTAAACCACTTCTCCTTGGGGAGATCAACATAAGCAGCAAAAGATTCACAGAAAGAAGCTACTATCTCAGAGTCAAGTCCATATTTAGTGCTAAATTTATGAAAAATATCGGTATCCATAAAAGATTTAACACAATCAAAACTAGGTGTCATACCTGACTCCTTACCATTGTCGAGGTCCCAATCTTCGGAGTTGCGTTTAATTCTTTCCAATAAATCCCATTTGAATTCAATAGTCTTCATCATAAAAGAGCCAGCACAAGAAGTATCAAGCATGGTATGATTGTTATCAGAAAGCCGAGCATAAATTTTTTGAATAATCACAAGCATGGTGCGATTGGGGCATGAATATAACATTGATTTAAGCCTCCCCCAAGCTTGAGCGATGCTTTCTCCTTCGCGAGGCTACAAATTATATATATAATTGCGATCACGATGAACAAGATGCATAGGATAAAACTTTTGATGAAATTCCAATTTCAATCGTTTGTAGTTCCAAGACTCCATATCATCACATAGCCTATACCATGTCGATGCATCTCCCCTCAAAGATAAAGGGAAGACCTTCTTCTTAACAACATCTCCGGGTACACCTGCAAGCTTAAAGAATCCACAAACTTCATCCACATATATTAGATGTTCATCAGGATGTTTTGTTCCATCTCCTAAAAAAGGATTAGCTAGCAGTTTTTCTACCATACCCAAAGTAATTTCAAAGCAAGCATTTTCATTTTCAGTAGGTTTAGTAGGTTGAGGAGCAACTCTTTGCTCTACTAGTCGGGGTGAAGATACCCCGAACAATCCCCTCAGAGGATTACTTTCCATAGTAACAAGTGACAGTTAATTTTAGCACACTATATAAATTTTTCCTTACCAAATTCCACCTACCAAAGGCGCTTCACTCCCCGGCAACGGCGCCAGAAAAGAGTCTTGATGACCCACAAGTATAGGGGATCTATCATAGTCCTTTCAATAAGTAAGAGTGTCGAACCCAATGAGGAGCAGAAGGAAATGATAAGCGGTTTCCAGCAAGGTATTCTCTGCAAGTATTGAAATAAGTGGTAACAGATAGTTTTGTGATAAGATACTTCTAACGAGCAACAAGTAACAAAAGTAAATAAGGTGTAGCAAGGTGGCCCAATACTTTTTGTAGCAAAGGACAAGCCTGGTCAAACTCTTATATGATGTAAAGCGCTCCCGAGGACACATGGCAATATCGTCAAGCTAGTTTTCATCACGCTCATATGATTCGCGTTCGGTACTTTGATAATTTGGTATGCGGGTGGACCGATGCTTGGGTACTGCCCTTACTTGGACAAACATCCCACTTATGATTAACCTCTATTGCAAGCATCCGCAAATACAACAAAAGTATTAAGGTAAACCTAACCATAGCATGAAACATATGGATCCAAATCAGCCCCTTACGAAAGCAACGCATAAACTAGGGTTTAAGCTTCTGTCACTCTAGCAACCCATCATCTACTTATTACTTCCAATGCCTTCCTCTAGGCCCAAACAATGGTGAAGTGTCATGTAGTCGACGTTCACATAACACCACTAGAGGAGAGACAACATACATCTCATCAAAATATCGAACGAATACCAAATTCACATGACTACTAATAGCAAGACTTCTCCCATGTCCTCAGGAACAAATGTAACTACTCACAAAGCATAAACATGTTCATAATCAGAGGGGTATTAATGTGCATATAGGATCTGAACATATGATCTTCCACCAATTAAACCAACTAGCATCAACTACAAGGAGTAATTAACACTACTAGCAACCTACTAGCACCAATCCCGGACTTGGAGACAAGAATTGGATACAAGAGATGAACTAGGGTTTTGAGATGAGATGGTGCTGATGAAGATGTTGATGGAGATTGCCCTCTCCCGATGAGAGGAGCATTGGTGATGACGATGGTGATGATTTCCCCCTCCGGGAGGGAAGTTTCCCCGGCAGAACAGCCCCGCCAGAACCCTAGATTGGCTCCGCCAAGGTTCCGCCTCGTGGCGGCGGAGTTTCATCCGAGAAGATGGCTTATGATTTTTTTTCCATCGAAAGAGTCCATATAGCAGAAGATGGTCACTGGAGGGCCACCAGGGGGCCCACGAGGTAGGGGGCGCGCCCAGGGGGTAGGGCGCGGCCCCCACCCTCGTGGGAAGGGTGTGGCCCCCCTGGTGAAGTTTTTGAGCTCAATGTTTTTTATATATTTGGAAAACATCATCCGTGAAGTTTCAGGACTTTTGGAGCTATGCAGAATAGGTCTCTACTATTTGCTCCTTTTCCAGCCAGAATCCCAGCTGCCGGCATTCTCCCTCTTTATGTAAACCTTGTAAAATAAGAGAGAATAGGCACAAGTATTGTGACATAATGTGTAATAACATCCCATAATGCAATAAATATTGATATAAAAGCATGATGCAAAATGGACGTATCATCACGCGACTTGCATGCAGACATGCAGAATATGATTCCCCTTCTGTTCTTTAACATGTTCCTCTTCTGTTCTTCTTTAGTAAGCACGGTATGTTCCCTGTCAGGAAGGGGAGCAGGGACATCTGCAGTTGACACCTCTACTGGGCCGGTTCTGCTAAATGATTTCGCACTTTGAGTTGGTCTGCCATAATACCCCAGAAATGGTGGGAGCCGCCCGGTCTTTGATAGACTAAACTGATAGTAACAGTTGTGCGCCTTCAGATGAATAGAGCTGGCCTGTAGGTCATCGATAGGCTGCATATTAGTAGCGGCAAAACCCTATGTTTTCCAGCCAGTTCCGCTTTCCAGATTTATTTATGGTGGTTATGGTGTACCCCTATTATCTACACTACGATCTGTCTACTAGCTCTGCGCTCTCGTTATCATGGTTTGGCAATAAAATTTCTATATGGTATATTATGAACCTATCGTCTGCCAACTATCCTTACATCTGGGGCCCCCAATAGGGAGCTTATTTTTTTGTGTAGTTGTGTCAGATTATATTAATCTACTCACCATATTACATCACACATGGGTTCTCTCATCAGAATCTAGTGATAGCACACAAGGGTTTACAGGGAGCATCTATTATATTACAATATCCTCTGCATTACAAAGATAACCTTACTACTATTTGTGTTTTCATGCTTTACATATATTGTACGTAATCACAATGAATATAAGAATGCGCACATCAAAAGAATATTGCAGAATAGTTCATTGGGTAACAAACTTGGCATCAAGGGATTGAGGTCCATTATGGAAGCAATGAAACCCACATGCTCCCGACCTATACATTTGTATTCAGAATATAATCCTAATGACTATTCTGAGTTCAAGGAGTCAAAGGCAGATGGCCTATCATGTTCACCCAATAAGGTGCCTGTTCTAATTTGGCAAGGTTTTATTGGTTGTACATATATTGCATAAGGTGTCTTGCATTTCTTTTGCTTCGTTGCACCGTCATCTGCTTAGTTTACTCATGATATATGTGAAGATGCCATGCCCATCCATTATCAACACCTATTCCATTTGTCGTCATACCATGTTTTTTCATTAAAATGTTGTTCTTGTGTTTCAGACATCTAAAAGGAAGAGGGTGATTGCAGAACCTGAAGGAGTACAAGAAATGTCCTTGAAAAAGGTGGTGCTACCGGAGAAATCACATAGCACCCGACGTATATTGGCGATAGAACCAGCGCCGCAAAACCTAGGATATCGCAATTGTGCTAGTCGCTGCTTTGCTCTTGTGAGTATGTATTGTCCTATCGCTGTCCTTACATTCATACCCAGTGGATTATGTGACATCATTATGCATTATAGCTTGCTTATCCACTGTTTGCTCGAAATTATCAGATATATATTAGTGCTTAAATTAATGTAGAATAAACCCAATGCCTATGAAGAAATTTAGTTCTGCATTGTTCTTGTAAGTATCTGTTGTCCTTCATCACTGTACTTATATTTGTCAGCTAGTTCTTCATGTACACTTTGCAGCTTATTTTCCCTTGTCCTCCATTTTTCTACACATAAGATCTACATTTACTCTTGCCAAAATATTGAATAAAACCAATGTTACTGAAGAAGTTTAGCTCTGCATTGCTCTTGTCAGTGCGTTCTGCCTGTATGTTGTATTTACATTTGTACTCTGCATCTTAAGTTAAGTAATTGCCATATGTTCCTATATTTTCACATCTATATTTACTCTTAACAAAATGTAGAATAAAGGCAATACTCTTGAAGAAGAGTGTGCGGTAAACTTCTTGAATTCCCCCCCACCCATCAATATGGACAAGGCCTTTATAGAGCCTGTCTTCACTACAAATGCAAGTTTGTCCTCCTCCATCCTTCAAACTTTGTTGTTTATATTCGGATAGCTATGAGTGCAAATGATGTTTATTTTTGTCGTCTGCATCAAATTGCTTGTTCATAGTTTATAAAGTAGAAGTACATAAACATAAGTTTGTCCTTCTCAATTTCAGTCTTTAGTTGTACAATCTAGTTCCTTATTCGTACCATGTAAATTAAACTAAACATATCAAGTTATCTTCTTTAGCACTATGTGTATGCTTGTGTTCTTGATCTGTAATCCAGTGGTGTGGTGAGACTACCAACAACAACACAATGTCATATCCTGCTATGTCTCAACTATGAACAATGCCATATTATATTAATGTTATTTAAATCGTGTCTCTTTATTTACCAATCTGAAATGGTATAAATTGACAATGCACTCACCATTCATTCTTATACGTTGTTTAGAACTACATCTATGCTTGTGTTCTTGATCTGTAATCCAGTGGGCTGGTGAAGCTGGCCGCTCATGCACAATGCCATTTCCTGTTGTCTTAAATATGAACAATGCATATTATGTTAATGCTATTTTAAACCGTGTCTCTTTATTTCTGACAAAGAAATGAGATGAATTGACAGCGCTGATGCTTATATGTGCAAAACCTGTTATCTACCTACTTGTTTCTCTTTTAGGGTGACAACACTGCTGCTAGGAAGAACTGCCACAATGATAGTGAGACGAACCCATTGTTTGTCCCTCTAACACATATTCCAGAGGAGAAGGCAACACATATTGAGGGTAGGGATACAACCACGAAGTCACATCTTGATGTAGTGTCAAACTTACTCAGCGACACAAGCTCGATGAAGTCGCCGCCTGAATCTGTTCGACTTATTCAGTCTGAAATTCAAGTAGAAATACATGCTTCCGCTCAAATATGACTGGAACTCCAATCTCTATGCAAGATTAACCACAAGCACATGACGTTTATTGATGCTATGCAGCTTAAGTTGGTGGATATGAGCGCCAAAGAAGCGCGGTCTCATCAGGTTGCTAAGCTGCTTGTGCTGTAGCTCCTGGGCCAGGCTAACCTTTCTTGAACTATGTGAAGGAAATATGCCCTCGAGGCAATAATAAAGTTATTATTTATTTCCATATTTCATGATAAATGCTTATTATTCATGCTAGAATTGTATTAACTGGAAACTTAGTGCATGCGTGAATACATAGACAAACAAAGTGTCACTGGTATGCCTGTACTTGACTAGCTCGTTGAATCAAAGATGGTTAAGTTTCCTAGCCATAGACATGAGTTGTCATTTGATTAACGGGATCACATCATTAGAGAATGATGTGATTGACTTGACCCATTCTGTTAGCTTAGCATTTGATCGTTAGTATTTTGCTATTGATTTCTTCATGACTTATACATGTTCCTATGACTATGAGATTATGCAACTCCTAAATACCGGAGGAACACTTTGTGTGCTACCAAACGTCACAACGTAACTGGGTGATTATAAAGGTGCTCTACAGGTGTCTCCGATGGTACTTGTTGAGTTGGCATAGATCGAGATTAGGATTTGTCACTCCGATTGTCGGAGAGGTATCTCTCGGCCCTCTCAGTAATGCACATCACTATAAGCCTTGCAAGCAATGCAACTAATTATTTAGTTGCGGGATGATGCATTACGGAACGAGTAAAGAGACTTGCCGGTAATGAAATTGAACTATGTATTGAGATACCAACGCTCGAATCTCGGGCAAGTAACATACCGATGACAAAGGGAACAACATACGTTGTTATGCGGTTTGACCGACAAAGATCTTCGTAGAATATGTAGGAACCAATATGAGCATCCAAGTTCCGCTATTGGTTATTGACCGGAGATGAGTCTCGGTCATGTCTACATAGTTCTCGAACCCGTAGGGTCGGCACGCTTAACGTTCGGTGACGATCGGTATTATGAGTTTACGTGTTTTGATGTACCGAAGGTAGTTCGGAGTCCCGGATGTGATCAAGTACATTACGAGGAGTCTCGAAATGGTCGAGACATAAAGATTGATATATTGGACGGCTACATTCGGACACCAGAAGGGTTTCGGGCGATCTCGGAGAAAACCGGAGTGCCGGAGGGGTTACCGGAACCCCCCGAGGACTAATGGGCCTTAATGGACCCTAGTGGAGTGAGAGAGAGGGGCCGGCTAGGGCAGGCCGCGCGCCCCCTCCCCTTGAGTCAGAATAGGACAAGGAAGGGGGGCGGCGCCCCCCTTGCCTTTCCCCTCTCCCACTCCTTCCTTCCCCCTCCTAGTCGGACTAGGAAAGGGGAGTCCTACTCCCACTAGGACTAGGACTCCTCCTCTTGGCGCGCCCTCCTAGGGCCGGCCGGCCTCCCCCTTGCTCCTTTATATACGGGGGCAGGGGCACCCCAGAACACACAAGTTGATCATTGATCTTTTAGCCGTGTGCGGTGCCCCCCTCCACCATAATCCACCTCGGTCATATCGTAGCAGTGCTTAGGCGAAGCCCTGCGTCGGTAGCTTCAACAACACCGTCAACACGCCATCATGCTGACAGAACTCTCCCTCGAAGCTCTACTAGATCGTGAGTTCGTGGGATGTCACCAAGTTGAACGTGTGCCGATCGCGGAGGTGCTATACGTTCGGTACTAGGATCGGTCGATCGTGAAGACGTACGACTACATCAACCGCGTTGTCATAATGCTTCCACTTTCGGTCTACGAGGGTACATGGACAACACTCTCCCCTCTTGTTGCTATGCATCACCTAGATGGATCTTGCGTGTGCGTAGGAAATTTTGAAATTACTGCGTTACCCAACACTGTGTTGAAGTGTTGTCGGTTCTGTCTATTATTGTGTCCGCATGTTAACTTCCACTAGTGGCGACATGCCCAGTTTATGTAATCTGTTGTCTGGTTGCCCTTTATTATCATGGTGGCGAACTTTGATGTCGAGGGGATGTAATATGCTGTAATTTCTTTGTTGTATAGTCTAGGTTTATTCTTGGTCGGTATGCTGTAATTTAGGCTGAAAGGTTCAGTGGATCTCAGTTTTGTCGGTCTTCAGGCCGGCCCATTACTCATATGGGCCAAATACTGGGCCTATAATCATCTTGGGACATTAGCAGGTCTAAACCTATAGTTGTTTCCCGCCTTTAACAGGCCGAGTAAAGTTCTGTCCAGCTAGGCTAGAGAATACCATGGGCTTTTAACAGACTAAAACCTAGATTGGGCTAGTGTTGAGCCGAAAAATTCACGGGCCAATACAGGCCGAAACTGCCTAAGGCCCATGTTTGGCCCAAATAGGACGAGCAGTTAACTGGCCAAAATATATCTCGGGCCTGTTTGGCCCAATAAAATTATGGGCTTTAAGCAGGACGGTATCTACACGGGCCATAGGCCTAAAAGTGTCATGGGCCATTATCAGATGGGTTGTAAGCAGGCCGGATTCAACGTGGGCTGTAATTAGGCCCAACTATTACACGGGCCATTAACAGGCCGATAGGCCAGTTGGGCTGAAATTTATCCATGAAGTCTACGGGTAGTTAAGAGGCCTAAAGTTACTTCGGACAAGAAATAGCCTAGTTTCTGCATGGGCCGTTAAATGGCCTAAAGTTAAACCGGGCCGACAACATCCGAGATGCACCATGGGCCGCTAACAGGCCGAAACTATTATCGGGCTGAACTGGTAAATGGGCATTTAATAGGTTGAAATATAAACCTGTCTTAGTATGGTCCCAAAAGAACAGTGGCATGTTAACGGGCCTGATCCGATATGGGTCGTAATTTGGCCCAAAACACGGCAGGCTGTGAACGGGCCTGATCTGATATGGCCCGTAATTTGGCCCAAAACATGGCAGGTTGTGAACGGGCATGATCTGGTATGAGCCTCAATTTGGCCCAAAACATGGCAGCTGTTAACGGGCCAGCCCACTAGTGTCTGAAAAACATGGCGGGCCTTTAGCTGGGCCGGCCTTTTCACCGAAATGGGCCTCTGTTGGGCCGTGCCACGTGTCGACGTATCATAGGCGCCTCCTGTCCAATGAGTGGATCACATCTGTCCGAATGTTGAGCTGACACGTGTTTCCTCCGGCCAATGATAATTTTACACGTGGAAAATTCCCATTGGTCCGGACTGTTAACTGGTTATCGGATCCAAAACCAGACCCGATAGCTTAACGACGTCCGTTACGGTAGATGCCACCTGTTGGGCACCCTTGACGAAAGCACTTCTATGTCGCGTGATTTATTGTCATGGAAGTGGACACTTCCGTGATGATAATTTTGGTAATGTCATGGAACACTTCTACGACAACACAGGTATGACTATCTTGATTCTATCATGAATTTGTCATGGATGTACATGCATGACAGAAAACGTGACCTACTGTGACAAACATGTATCATCACAGAAGTGTATTTTTTTGTAGCGCTAGCATCAATGATCAATATCATGCAAGAACATATCAACGATGCTACCATGCAAGCATTTACCCAACAGGAGGCAATGGGACATGCATAACAACGACACTTGGAACAGATGACAGTCATGCCCAAAGACCATCACCGACATCAGCATGCACTACTAGCAAGCATAAGCATATGAAAGGCATACTAACAGGAATACATGATAACCAAGTGCAAGACAACATAGCACGAGAGTGAACATGAAACTCTAAGCATCACCGAAACAACGGTAACCATATTTTAAATGAGTAAACATTGATTAAATATTCAAGTAAAAAACCATGGCTACTGCATGACTATCATGCAAGTGGGTATTGTGGCTTGCCTGGGGATGAAGAATACACCAGGAAGAAGTGCGGTGAAGCCGCGGAAAGAATCGCCGGAAACAGTCTCTCTCAAAGGGAGCTGTTTACGGGCAAAGGAAAAATGGTCATTTTCAGTATGCCAAAACATAATGAAAGTGACACCAACAGAACGGGCTCGACGAAACGAAGAAGTGAGCTTTGGATTCACCTGATTTGGAGTTAAGGGTAAAAAGATATAGCTGTTTTTCTGCCAAGGACCCATTTGTAAATAAAATCATCACAAACAGGCCCTCAGCCGGAAAAACTAAAAGCGTCTTTCGGTGAAATACGCTTTCTAGCAAGGAAAGCGTATTCTTGGTCAATGCAGGGCCAAAGTACGCTTTCATTGACTAAAAGCGTATTTTAGCAAAATGCGCGTCCACTTATCCACGTCAGCCCGCATCTTATGTGGCTAACGGGTGGGACCGCGGGGAGGAGGGGGCCGCCTGGCCAGTACGTCGTCTTCCTCGCACCTGCCCGCGAAGCAGAGGGAGACCATCGGCGTCGGGCGGCGATTGCCGGCACCACAGTGCACCTCCGGCGACGCACTGGCTATGGATGAGCTCGGAAAAGAGCGGAGCATCCAACGCAACCATCCACGGCCGGCGAAGTGGACTGAAACAACGACAGATTTGACTCCGGCAGACGGTAGTTTCGGTTGATGTGGGAGTCGGGGCTCCGGTGCGACCGGGGACAAGGCAAAGACATGGGGAGGCTCAGGGTGCCCCGGGTGGTCTACTAGGGGTGTAAGAATGAAGGGAGGGGGTGTGGTTTGTCGGAATCGAAGTGAGCAGAGGCGGCGGTGGAGGCTAGGGAGGGGTATTAGAGTGAGGCAAAGGTGATGGGGTGCTCGTGAAAGGCTCGGGTGGGGCTACTTAGAGCCGGGGCAAGAGGCACGGGCTCAGGTGCCGCCGGGCACATCCGGCCGAGGCTTTGGCGACGGCAGCGATCACGAGGAGGCACGGGGAAGGCGACGAGGGGAGAACAGACGAGATACAGAGGAGCAGGGGGCAGCAGGGGCCAAGGAGGAGCAGAGGAAGAGGCCGAGCACCATTAAAACACTGTCGGCCATAGTGTTCCCGTGGGCGAACGACGGCGAGCGCTGATGGAGGGGCTTACGGAGGGGGAGAGGAGTCCAGGGGGATGGCGACGACCCAGTGAAGCTATTGGACATACTCACGAGCGCGAAGATGACGAGAGGAGGAGGGGCCCGAGCAAAACACTACCCCGCTCGCGGCCATGGCATGCCAGGGCAGTGGTCACCACGTGACCCTGGGCATTCAACGCTCACTGGCGCCCAAATTGGTGTCTAGCAGAAAGTCCCTGGTGCCCTTAGTTGAAATAAAGGAAGAAAAGATCCTAGGGGCAAAGAAGAGATTTGCAGATGGCCACAAATGAGAGCAACACCAAGGTGTTTGTAACTTGGAGTGGTTCACATGAGAGGAGTTAGACTCTGAGATTTGGCACCGCATGATTAATCACTAAGGTGATGCTTATTACCAAAAATCAAACTAAGAGGAGAGGTTTAGAGGGTACTTGCTGTAGAAACTGCCATACTGGCCAGATTAGGTGATTTGGATGATGCACTCATTTGGAGAGGCAAGTGGAGCTGAAATTAGGCATGACCCAATGATTTGAAGATATGAATATGTTCAAAAAGGTTCAGGCCATTTGGATGAACCAAACTAGCACTTGCTTCATATAGCTTTGTTCTGGTCAGAAACTTGGAAACATTGCATGGGCAAATGATGCAATTGATTGAGCCAAATTTTGGTGGAGAGTGTTTATATGGATGGGAGAATGTCCTGGAAAATTTTCATAAATAATGGAGCAATATAAAATGTACTTGCTTCACTAACTAAAAATTTGGACAGAAGCAAAGATTTGAAGCTATGCTCACATGGATGCATTGCATGAGCTCAAATCTTGATTAGGGTGATGATTTTGTGATATTAAGATGTCGGTGTGCAACGACACCTATGGGATCACAAGAATCCCTACCACAGTTGCTGGGGCGCAGGGTTGCGAGGAGAGCATGGCTAGTAGACAGCACAAGGATTGTTTACCCAGGTTCGGGCCGCGAGGATGCGTAAAACCCTAGTCCTGCTTTGGTGGGTGTATTTCTGAGAGTTCTTGAGCTCTCGAACTAGCTGTGGTCAGCGTGTGGTTTGAAAGAGCCGAATCCCTCTCCTCGTCGCCTCGGGCCTCCTTTTATAGGAAAAAGGGGTTGCCACAGTGGCACATAGGAGGTGGAAAGGTCTACAGTGGCACGAGGTTATCCCTCGTATTACAGGACAAGGTGCATTTAATGCATCGCTTAGGTGTCCTCTTGCTTTATCGGGGACGGGGCGAGGCCCGTCCCGTCCGTCGCCGCTCCTCCTCGCTTCGACACGCGCCTCGGTCAGGGATGTGTGCGGTGCCATGTAGGCAGGCAGGCAGCTGAGTTGGCGTGGTGGTGGAGCCTTCAAGAAGATTTGCATGCCACCACGCAGGCGCTTGATGAGTTGGCCTGGGAGCTGCATGTTGCCACGCAGGTGCCCGCCCAGCTGGTTGGGCTGGCAGCTGCATGTGAACGACGGTGGAAGCTTGGTTGACATGGGCTTGGCGGTGGCCTTGCCGGCGTCTTTGGCGAGGGCCTTGCCGGGTGGCCCGGCAAGGTTCTCGCCGTGGCGTGTTGTCGTCCCCGGCAAGGATCTTGCCGGGGGTCTGGTGGCCTTTCTTGGCAAGGATCTTGCCGAGAATCGTCGTCTTCTAATCTGATCTTGAATATGTCTTCACAAAGATCTACATGCCACCACAGGGGTGCCTTCCCGAGCCCTGGCCCCACGCTGATGATGGCACTGGGGGGCCGTGGGCTCAAGGGTGGCTCGCCCTGTTGGTGCGGGGCGAGCTGTCCCGGCAAGAGTCTTGTCGGGGCCGCTGAGGCCACCTGGCAAGGGTCTTGTCGGGGGAACTTGCTTCGTCCCTCCGCTCATTGTGGTCTTGGCCTTGGCGTTGCTTTGATTGTCTTGGGCTTCGATCTTACCTTGGCTCACCTCCCTCGTTCTGCTTGGTGTGGCAGTGGGCGCGGCTCTAACTGGCCGTGCACAGGAAAGAAGGGGTACAAAGATGCACCCTATTTTTGTACACCGACAGGAGCCCCCGGGCCTGGGCCACACATAAGCGCAACATGTTGTTGGGCCAGGCCCAAAACGTTGCGCGGGCAGGTGGGGCGGTTTTTACCGTGGTAAGATTCTTCGCGCGCTCCGCCTCCCACGACCCGCGTGCGTGGCGCGGCATGGAGGGGTGTGCTTGACATGGGGCGGCATGCGTGGGGCGGTTTCCACACGCATGCATCACGTCGCAGTAAATGGGCAGCGCGCCCCACGGCTTCCCCATAAAAAGGAATAATCGCGGGCGCACTATTCCTTTTACCCTCCGCGCAACCCCAATCTCGGAAAGCTCCGTCTGCCTTCCTCTTCTTCCTTAAGCTTCGTCCCCGCTTGCCGTCGTTGTGCTTCCGCCACCCTCTGTCCTGCCCTCCTCCCCCAGTCGCCATGGCGCCAAAATTCACCAAGGGCAAGGGAGTGGCCAAGGACGCCGGAGCCGCGGAGCCGCCGGAGAGTGCGCTGGCGGTGCAGCGGACGCAGTCCGCCTTCTTCCCCTCGACGGTCAATGTGTCCAAGCTTCGGGACTCCTTTAGGCCCCTATGGGGAGTGAAGATGGGGGGAGAGAATTTGGGGCATCCACCCACGCGCGTCATCCCCGCCAACTGTGCCGAGGCTGACCCAAACCGGTACCCCTTCTTTGTTGATTATTTTTCTTGCGGGCTCTGTTCTCCCTTCTCCTATTTTTTCAGCGACATCATGCACACCTTCGGCTTCCACCTCCTGGATTTTACTCCGAATGCGGTGGCATGCATGGCCCTTTTCGCGCACCTCTGTGAAGGCTTTGCTGGGGTGCACCCCAACACGGCGCTCTTCCGCCATTACTTCTTCCCTCAGATCCAAATGGGAGATGCCATCTCAGGGTTCATCGCCTAGATCCCAAAATCCAATGGAGTGTACCCGGACGGTGCCATGAAGGAGAGGTGGGAAGAATGGCGGGGCCGATCATGCTGGATCGAAGAGAAGGACCCGCCGGCGTTCTACAAAGTTCGCCGAGCGCCGCTGGTTCGCAAAAGCGATTGGAGCGACGTCGACGCCTACGACAGAAAGCTCACAGTCGCCACCACCAGAATTCTCTGGCTTACCCAGGCCAGGCTCACCCTTGAGATGATCCAGGCGGACTTCATCCGTCGCCGGATCGCTCCTCTGCATAACAAGGGGAGGCCGGCCTGGCTCTTCATGAACCCCGCCGACATCATGCGGCTCTGCCCTGGCCTCGACCACAACTTCATAGCGATGGCGCACGCCCATTTCTGCCAGCGGATCTTCCAGCTCGACGTGGGATGTGACAGCGAGGCCGAGGTGACCGGCAAGGTTGCGAGGGCTGCTGCGAAGGCCGGCAAGGTCCTCAAGGGGCCTCTATTCAAGCTGCCGACGGAGGTGGTCCCGTTGTGCAACAACTCGCGTCGGTCCGAGATCATCACCATGATGCCAGACCGCAACGCGCATGGCCCCGTCCCGAGCTGGAAGGAGCCGGAGGATGCTGAAGTGGAGTAGTTCTTCGACACCCTGCACGAGGTGTATGTCAATGCCGATGTCGAGCGGCTGCTTGTCCAGGAGACCTCCCAAGCGGAGCTGAACTACATCGCCACCAGGGCGAGGGAAGCGTAACTTGCCAGGGAGGCCGGCAACACCGGCGGAGTGGAGGACAAGGCCGCGACGGCCGCAGAGGAGGAGGAGCTTTCCCGATGGGCGGTGGCCACTGGGGGAGCTAGCAGCGCCGGCACCGAGGCTCGTTTGGTTGAAGATGTGACCGGCGAGTCATCGGAGGAGGAGGCCGACACCGCAGAGCCGACGCCACCTACGGGGAGGGGGCGAGTCCTGCGGTGGGCCAGTTCTGGCAAGCCGGTCAGGCCCAGCAGGGCTGCGCGGTCACAACTGACCTGGGAGGAGCCCGGGCGCCATACGAGGGCCGCGGCGGCAAAGAACTCGACGAAGGCCGCGGTGAAGAAGAAGACAGCCGCCCCTTCTTCGTCCGCGCGTGCCCAGACACCACCTCCTTCTCCTCCTCCGGCGAATGTTTATATGGAGGTTACTTTTGATTATGGATCCCTCAGCCCGAGGAGGAAGAGGAAGACAGCAGAGGTCGAGGCGGACGACGAGTAAGTATCTGGTTCCTTTTCGTTATCTCTGCATCCTCAATCTGTGTTGCTTGTCTTGACTTGTTTTCATCTTTGCAAGGACGGGGAGACACTGGCCCAGAGAGCGAAGAGGGCCAAGGTCTTGGCGGGTGGCCAGCCCCCAGCTGGTACTTAGGGGGCGCCATTGGTGGTGTTGAGCAGCCCCCGGCAGAGCCCCCAGCGTAAGTTCATCACTCTTCTCCCGTCAACATGTGTCAGGGGCACGACACCTTGGTGCTGACCTTGTCAGGTATGCAGGAGGAGAGCAGCAGGAGGAGGAGCCACAGAGGGCTACTCCCAACACGCCGCCCCCATCGACCACGCCGCCCCGGAGGGCGTCCCTGGGTACTGGCACAGGTAAGTTGTTTGCCGTTTGTCCCTGCTTCCCCCCTCTTTTTTTGTCTCCCGGTCCTGGCCTTGCCTCATCCCCTTCTTCGGTGCCCAGATTCCTCCTCGGTGAACCTAGAGGACGTGGATGCCATCATTGAGGGTGTCGCCAAGGCCGCCGGGGCGGACGCCGAGAGGATCGCCGCCGAGGAGGCCGCCAAAGACGCTGCCGAGGGGTCCACCGGGGAGGCCGACAAGGTTGCCGATGAGGAGGCCGGCAAGGGGCCTGCCGGGGAAGCCGGCGGGGCCGTAGCCGAGGAGGAGGAGGACGCTGGTGACCAGCCTTCCTCCTTTGCTGCTTCCGGCTCCGGCAAGTACCTGAGGGTGAGTGACGATTTGTTCGTCCACCTTCCAGGCGCGTCGAGCACCAGGACACCCGTTGAGGGAGAGGTGTTCGACGATGAGGTGCTTGCCGTTGCCGGGTTTGAAGTCGTCGATGAGCCGATCGTTGGCGGCGACGACTCGCAGGAAGAGCGGCTCCTACGCGCCATGGGCGCCAGCTTCCGGAAGCTCCCAGCGCTCCATCGCGCCTGCCTGGACAAGGCTAAGTCCAGGACGGCAGTGGTGGAGAACGCGGAGGCGGACCTCCAGAAGCGCGTTGCCGAGGCGCAGGATTGGTTCCGTGAGGCTCACAAGGAGCTCAAGGCGGCCCAGGGTGAGCAGGGCAAGCGCGACATGGAGCTCACCATGAAGCTCGCCAACGTCGAGAAAGCTCAGGAGGCAGCGAAGAACTTGGCCGAGGCCGCCGAAGCCGCTCGGACCCAGCGCGAGGCCGCGCTGAATTCGTAGGAGGAGAACCTCGTTGCGCGCGAGGAGAAGCTTGCCGCCATGCTTCGCGGCAAGGATGCAGAGGTGGAGAAGCTTGTATTGCAGCGGACCAGCGAGCTGGAGCAGAGGCACAAGGAGGCACTCAATGCCCAGGCCCGGGTTCACGCCGGCAAGGTGGAGGAGCTGGAGGCAGAGCGCGACAGGCCGAAGGAGCAGGCCCTGAAGCTGTTCCAGGAGGAGGACACACTCAACAGTGCCCTGACAGAGGCGCAGGGCGCGGTCGTCAGCAAGGTTGGGGAGCTCTCCGAGGCCAACAACTCCATCAAAGACCTCAAGCTGAAGCTAGAGGGTCTCGAGAAGGTGCTGTCGGAGGCCATAACCCGAGAGGGGACCCTGGCCAAGGAGCTGGAGGCCGAGAAGCTGTTGCGGAAGAACGAGGGCCTCAACTTCGCGGACCACGTGGAGGGCGAGAACCATTGGCTCGATTGCCTTGCCACCGTCGCCAACCAGGCCTCCGCGCAGCTGGCCATCATGGGGATGCCGGACGTGAGGTATGTCCCGGAGCGGGGCGTGAGCGCCAATTGCAGCCTGACCATGTTCTTCGAGAAGGTCATCGGTGCTCTGGAGCGGCTCCACGCCAACCAGGCGGCCTCACTGGCCGACGAGTCCCGGAGGGTTTGCCAGGGTTCCATGACCAAGGTTCTCATCAAGGTGGCGCACTGGTACCCCGACCTCGACTTCGACGCCACGCTGGAGAGCTTGCCGGAGGGAACCGACCTTGTGTCGCTCAGGGAGCGCATCGAGCCCATCATCAGCCGAGTCGGTGGAATTCTGAGGGTAGAGGGCCAGCGCTGGGATTAGGCATCCCCTTTTTTTGTCGCCACTGCAAGTTCACAACCAAGACAATTGCTATCTCTAGTTAGAACCGCAGCAACAATTTGATGTAACATAACTTTGCAGCATTTTTTAGTATCATGCATGTTATTTTCCTGTTTGATTTTTCCTTGTATGTCCACCCTACATAACTAGGTAGGCTTGCCGGTGCGTAAACCCAGGGCGGTGGCGTGGGGATGGATCCCCATTGGCCTGCCGGGTGTGCTTGCTGCCGGGAAAACCACCTTACCGCCCTTAGCGCGGCCGCCCGAACTTTCGAGTTTGACTCGAGTCAGAGTCAGGAGCGTTGCCAGGTGCAGAAGGCTACCCCGCCACTCTCGACGTGGAAGCTTTGAGCTGTTGAACGGACTCGAAACAGAACAAAGGCGTTGCCAATCGCGGGGGGGCCCCTTGCGTGCAGGTTTCCCATACATAGGCCAGATCTCCGAGGATGATAACCTTAAGTGTAAGAGGAAATAATCCAAGGCTCTGAATGACTTAGTTTTTCTGTCGCTGATACGGCGTCGTTCCTCCAACCGCCTTCTTCTCAGAAACCGAAAGCGATGAAGAACCGCCCGGCTAACTACCAAACCAGATTCTCACAATTGCACCCCCTACCAGGCGCGCCAAAGATGTCGGTGTGGAACGATACCTATGGGATCACAAGAATCCCTACTACGGTTGTCGGGGCACAGGGTTGCAAGGAGAGCAGGGCTAGTAGACAGCACAAGGATCGTTTACCCAGGTTCGGGCCACGAGGATGCGCAAAACCCTAGTCCTGCTTTGGTGGGTGTATTTCTGAGAGTTCTTGAGCTCTCGAACTAGCAGTGGTCAGCGTGTGGTTCGAAAGAGCCGAATCCCTCTCCTCGTCGCCTCGGGCCTCCTTTTATAGGAAAAAGGGGCTGCCACAGTGGCACACAGGAGGTGGAAAGGTCTACAGTGGCACAAGGTTATCCCTCGTATTATAGGACAAGGTGCATTTAATGCATCGCTTAGGTGTCCTCTTGCTTTATCGGAGACGGGGCGAGGCCTGTCCCGTCCGTCGCCGCTCCTCCTCGCTTCGACACGCGCCTCGGTTAGGGTGCGTGCGGTGCCATGTAGGCAGGCAGGCAGCTGAGGTGGCGCGGTGGTGGAGCCTTCATGAAGATCTGCATGCCGCCACGCAGGCGCTTGATGAGTTGGCCTGGGAGCTGCATGTTGCCACGTAGGTGCCCACCCAACTGGTTGGGCTGGCAGCTGCATGTGAACGGCGGTGTAAGCTTGGTTGATGTGGGCTTGGCGGTGGCCTTGCCGGGTGGCCCGGCAAGGGTCTCGCCATGGCGTGTTGTCGTCCCCGGCAAGGATCTTGCCAGGGGTCTGGTGGCCTTTCTTGGCAAGGATCTTGCCGAGAATCGTCGTCTTCTAATCTGATCTTGAATATGTCTTCACAAAGATCTACATGCCACCACAGGGGTGCCTTCCCGAGCCATGGCCCCATGCTGATGATGGCACTAGGGGCCGTGGGCTCAAGGGTGGCTCGCTCTGTTGGTGCGGGGCGAGCTGTCCCGGCAAGAGTCTTGTCGGGGCCGCTGAGGCCACCCGGCAAGGGTCTTGCCGGGGGAACTTGCTTCGTCCCTCCGCTCTTTGTGGTCTTGGCCTTGGCGTTGCTTTGATTGTCTTGGGCTTCGATCTTACCTTGGCTCACCTCCCTTGTTCTACTTGGTGTGGCCATGGGCGCGGCTCTGATTGCCCGTGCACAGGAAAGAAGGGGTACAAAGATGCGCCCCGATTTTTGTATGCCGACATAAGGGCCTTGCAAAATTTCAACTCAATAGGATTAATCTAGCTAGTGCTTCCTTCACAACCAATTTCGTTAGATAGGAACTTCGAAAAATTGCTTAGGAATATTCACTAGGCAAATTAAGTTGAATTTTTGCATGAGGAAATTATCTAGACATGAAAAGGTGTCCAAAAAGTTTGGGGTCAATTGGGCAAAGATAAATGGCACTTGCTTCACAAACTGCCATTTAGGACAGAAAAGGAAAGGAATTAATTGAGCATGATGGGGAACATGGCCAATGAAATATTTTGCCATATTTGAGGAAGATATGACCCAAACAATTTATGAGAATTATTTGGGAATTTTAGGAGTGATGGAAATACAGGTTGCTTCACAACCTAGGGCAAATTGGGTTATTCCTTTAGTAGAAAAAGGAATATTCCCAAGGAAAATAATATAGGGTTTTGGTCCAAGATGGAAATGGCAATATCTTGGTAAGGGTTTGAGGATGACAAGCCACTCTGGAAAGAAAGAAGAGGGCATCTTCTTCAGTTTCCAGACCACATAACCACAGAAAAGAAAATTTAAGCAAAAAAATCTCAGAAAAACAAAAGAAAAAGAAAGGGCCAAAAATCAGGCTGTGACAACTCTTCCCCACTTAAAGAAATCTCGTCCTCGAGATTTGGTTGCTCAGGGAACAAGTATGCATATACTGACTTAAGGAGACCGTTTCCAACTCGGGTATCCTTTTTCCTTTATTGATTGTTCCCATTAAATTCTTCATGTTACTTGATTGTCTCTGGGGTGGTTTGCTTTACTGTATCCACATCCTGACAGATCTTACCTCACGGGTTCATGCTTATATTGGCCCCAATTATTTCTGTATCCACTGACTTAGCTGAGTGTGACGAGTTATCATGACTGAATATATGCCCGTCTCACAAATCCGAGAGTGATTTCCGATTGTTGTGGCTATACTGGCAAACTTCCATGAATTGGTGATTAGATTTTTCCTGATGAACACCCAAGCTCTTACTTCTTGCATTGGGTTCTTCCATTAAATGCAGGTACTTCGGGTTCCAAACAGTGAGTTGGGGCATAACCGTTTTCCTACAAAATTATGACTTATCGCATGAATTTCTGGATCATCCTGACTGGCTCCACTGTTTTGAGTCTCAAATTCATACCGAATATTGTATTGTCGCCTGATGTGGCCAGCATAAAAGGGTATGACCCTATATGATAGTATCTGCAAACTTGACTGGTGGGGTTTCTGACAAAAAAGATTTTGTTCATGACAGGATATCCTTTGCTGATTCACATAAGTGAGGGCACATGCTTCAAGACTGTTATTCATCATCCTGATTATTCATTCTGTCGGCATATCCATGGGGATAGTAGGTTGTGTGATGTTTTACCATAGTCGCTGGAATCAACTCTTGGATTGACCTTTGATGTGACTTGACAGACCCATATATTCGATACCGACAAATCCGAGCATATATTATTAACTAAGCGAGTCTTTCCTTGATATGGGGTTTTTACCAAAATTGAGTAGACCCCCTTGATGAATATTCATGGCGGTCGATACTAACTCAGACTGTCCAGGGTATCTGCACCATGTGGGTTATGCAACAATTTTCATACCTGCATTGCCGGTCTTGCTCCTTCATTATTGCGCTCTTATTCTGGATTATTTGTTGAAATAGCTTGATCATATCGCATTCTTCGTGTGGCCATAGGGACTGTCGGGTGCAATATTTTGGCAGGCATAACTTATCCTTGTTCATGTTACATGGGAACTATCCCGGGTTCACATGTGCTTGCTTCTAACTCACTTTTGCGGTAAAGCATACCAAGTGGTAACGAATGATCTCACCTTGTCGGGTATGAGGAATCTGGCCTGACTGAGTACTGACAAAATTTGATGTCCCATGTTGTCTTTCTCCAAACCTTGTCGGTTCTTGCATGGCCAATTGAGGTGTATAACGGACTTTCTTATTCTGGCATGACTCGTGAGATTTACGGATTCTCACCTTGACTTCACCATCGTACCACTGACTTGCAAGAGCTTGGCAGCATGCGCACAATATAATTGAGAATTTAATTCTTGAGGCAGACTTGTTTTCTGACTGATGCTTGCTTCTGACCAAACTATTGTGAACCTGATTATTGGGATTCATGGTCATATGTTGTCAATTCGTCATGTCATATCTTGTACCCATGCCACACTGAGGAAAATTAGATGACTTATGTTGGAGACCAACGAGAGCATCTTGCTGAGGAAGACCGGGTATCGTGCTTCAGAGGCTTCCCTCCTTAAAGACTTTCTAGGGAGGACTCGGTACCTTATGCCGGAAGCTTTTGCGGTTGCTTACTGAAGAAGCCTGAGTACCTTGCACGGGAGTCATCCATATATCATACAGAGGAAGATAGATGAATCTTGCACTGGAAGCTTCTCTGGTAGATTGCGAGGGAAGACTGGGTTGCTTACACCAGAAGCTTTTCATTGGGATATGCGGACCGGTTACCATATAATGTGGCTTATTTCTGATGTGGATTATTTGTATGAAACGAGGCTTTGCTGGACTACCCTCCTCTCTGAATATTGAATACATGGTACACTCTTGCTTTCTTCCAGGTATATCAGATTTCAAAATCATCCTCAATGAAGAATCAAAACATGCATCTGAATCATACCTTTTGACTGAGAATATACCGTCGATCCTGCACACAATTTATCTTCTCGCTGATTTGATCATTTCTGCTATGAAGGGTGCACACTGGGGGTGACTTCATTATCCGTACTATTGTGAGAAGTGCACATTAATGCAAACTTGATTATCATCACAATCAGATATTTCTCATTTCACTACGGTCGGTTGAGAATTCCATTCTGTTCAGCTGAATTTCCAAATGTAAGCACTCCTTGCTGGCTCTTTGGGTCCAACGTCGGGTGACGAGCAACTTTAATGAGGGGAAAATATGTAACACCGAAGGCCCAAAGAAAGAAACAAAAGAAACAACGAAAACAAAAGCACACAAGCATAATAATAATAATAATAATAATAATAATCAAGCAACATCACATATTACTGCTACTCACAACAATAATATGCATGCATACCTAAGCACACAACTCTCGCAAAAACGTTGGTACTATGGTCTGGCATGCTATGGCAATGTGCACGAAAATGAATTCATGTGTGGAAGGAGTTGGCGTAACCAAGGATACACCAAGCGTTGGCTGAACACCGGTCGCAACCAGATGGATACGGAGGCGAGGACGGACTTGGTGATCAAGTAGCGATACACAAGGTCACGACCACATCATCATCAAGCATGCGAAAGGGAATCATACATGTCCAAAGAATGGAATGACATGGCAAGATAGGGGAGGAAAAGCAAGGCTTGCTGGCATTGCCCTTTTCTGATAACAAATAGCAGTAAGTGTTACCGAAGGGACGAGATGGATGGCACGATTTGGGATAGAGATAAGTCTATCACAGAAATAATACGGGTGGGTGATGGAAAGATCTCGAGGCAATATTTGAGCATACTCCTGTGAATGGTTTCTCGAACACTTGGCACCAGGGCATCACTCTACTGGGACAGAGATGACGCCAAACACCAAAGAGTAGGCATGCTAAGAAGGAGGCTGCAGGTAGTGGATCGAAACCGATGCCACCTACACTCACAAGATTAACTGTTAGCGACTAAATAATAATCTATATGTATGTTATGCAACAAACAAATGCAACAAACAAGTGCAACAAATCAACTAGGCTCCATACTACCGATTTCTAACGTTCGCGCGGGCTAGGGCATCCTACAGCCAGACCTACTCTGATACCAAGCCGGTGGCACCCCGGCTCAGAGAAACCGGAACACCCCGTACTCCAGCCCAGATATCAAGGAGAAGTCTTCTGGAACATGGCACTGCTTAGCATATAAAAAATCAGCTCTTTATTATAATCTATATTGGGTACAAGGGGTTCCGATATAACGAGGAATTACACTGGCACTGCGATACTACGCCTGTCACGGTTGCTCTATGCAAGCAGCAGAACAACTCAAAGCAGCGGAATAACGTCTAGCCATGGAACAACGACGACTGTGGTGAACTCCACTCCGCAGGGACTCTAGCTGGAATGCTTATCCTAGCTCGCAAACAAGGAATCCACGGCAAACAAGCAATCAAATCCGGCATGACCTGCAAACTGGCATGACATGCCAGGTCAGTACATTGAATGTACTTGCAAGCTCACAATAACCAGAAGCATTCAAGACAAATAACAGCATGGCAATTACAGGTTAAGCAGGGTTATCATGAGATCAACAGAACAACATGGCATTAACAACATGGTATAGCTAGAACAATATGAGCATGGCATGGGCATATAAACATGATGACACTATCATGCAACATGATGATAGTGTATGCACCACTTATTCTGCTCGGTTTACCTCATAACCATCACATGCATCACTTACCAGCCTCGGACATCACACGATCATCTCAGGATCAAATCAAGCTTGGTATAAACAATACCCTAGTAATCATTAAATGTAATCATTAAATGACCACAAGGAACTTGATCTTTACCCACGATTCTGGCACAACATCATGAATGTCCAACAACTCGGTATCCTCAATACCACGGTGACCATCTCATGATCACATAAAGATCAACCAACCCTAGTATCCACGATACCTCTGTGATCCTCTCTTGATCACAACCAATCTCTTTCTCATCATCGAACCGAGGTTGTTGTTAAGCAAGTTATTATTATTACTGTTGACCCAAAGTGTGACCAACTATGAACTAGGCCCTTATCCACTGGCGCAGCTATCGATAGATTTAATACACTCTGCAGAGGTAGCGCACGTTAACCACACCACGGAACCCATGGCCTCGAACTCCCATTCGGGTGGACCAACGGCATCCTGACAAAACTATCCCATTGCCATGACACTCTTACGGCCACTCCGACCAACTCCCCACTAGGCTTAGTCCTAGGTGACCCAGCCTACCAAAGGCAAAACTACCACCGTCGTGGCAAATAAATAGTCCCAAACGGGGACATGGTACCATAACAAAAACGGGTCCACAAGATTATGTCTGCTTACCGAGCCAGGGTAACGCATGCCCATAACCTTCCCTCATTGGAGGCACCAACAAAAGGAATGACAACGGATGACTAACGGCCTCCCCATAAAGGCAAATGTGGTTGCACTTGTCAGCCCGATATTGTGGCACCATGACTCAGCCAATAGTTGTTCAAGTTCAATTTAATTCGGTTAAACTTGAATGCAACATGTTGAGCCATGATAAAATAACATGATGCAATTACAATGCATGAGCATGATATAAGCATGGGGTGCGACAACCATATCAACAATGAATCATATCCAACTGAGCATGGCATAATGACGAGCATGAATATCACAAGTACAACACTACTCATAAACATAGCAGAACTACTAGCATCAACGATCAATATCATGCAAGAACATATCAACAATTCTACCATGCAAGCATTTACCCAACTGGATGCAATGGAACATGCATAACAACGGCACTCAGAACAGATGACAGCCATGCCCAAAGACCATCACTGACATCATCATGCACTACTAGCAAGCATAAGCATATGAAAGGAATACTAGCAGGAATACATGATAACCAAGTGCAAGACAACATAGCACGAGAGTGAACATCAAACTCTAAGCATCACCGGAACAACGGTAACCATATTTTAAATGAGCAAACATTGATTAAATATTCAAGTAGAAACCATGGATACTGCATGACTATCATGCAAGTGGGTATTGTGGCTTGCCTGGGGATGAGGAATACACCGGGAAGAAGTGCGGTGAAGCCGCGAAAAGAATCGCTGGAAACAGTCTCTCTCGGAGGGAGCTATTTACGGGCAAGGGCAAAATGGTCATTTTCAGTATGCCAAAACATAATGATAGTGACACCAGCAGAACGGGCTCGACGAAACAAAGAAGTGGGCTTTGGATTCACCTGATTTGGAGTTAAGGGTAAAAAGATATAGCTATTTTTCTGCCAAGGACCCATTTGTAAATAAAATCATCACAAACAGGCCCTCGGTCAGAAAAACTGAAAGCGCCTTCCGGTGAAATACGCTTTCCAACAAGGGAAGTGTATTCTTGGTCAAAGCAGGGCCAAAGTACGCTTTCGTTGACTGAAAGCGTATTTTAGCAAAACACGCGTCCACTTATCCATGTCAGGCTGCGTCTTATGTGGCTGACAGGTGGGACCGCCGGGAGGATGGGGGCCTGCCTGGCCAGTGCGTCGTCTTCCTCGCGCCTGCCCATGAAGCAGAGGGAGAACGCCGGCGTTGGGCGGCGATTGTCGGCACCATAGTGCACCTCCGGCGACGCTCTGGAGCTCAAAAATGAGCGGAGCATTCAACGCAACCATCCACGGCCGACGAAGTGGAATGAAACGATGGCGGATTTGACTCCGACGGATGGTAGTTTCGGTCGATGTGGGAGTCGGGGCTTCGGTGCGACCGAGGACAAGGCAAAGACATGGGGACGCTCAGGGTGCCCCGAGTGGTCTACTAGGGGTGGAAGAATGATGGGAGGGGGTGTGGTTCACCGAAATTGAAGTGAGCAGAGGCGGTGGCCATGGCGGTGATGGTGGGCACAGAGAGCTCCTCGAGCTCAAGCAATAGGCTAGGGAGGGGTCTTGGAGTGAGGCAAGGGCGATGGAGTGCTCAGGAGAGGCTCGGGTGGCGCTACTTATAGCCAGGGCGAGAGGCACGGGCTCGGGTGCCGCCAGGCACGTCCGGCCAAGGCTCTGGCGACGGCAGCAATCACGGGGAGGCACGGGGAAGGCGACGAGGGGAGAACGGACGAGCTACAGAGGAGCACGGGGCAACAGGGGCCAAGGAGGAGCAGAGGAAGAGGTCGAGCGCCATTAAAGCGTCGTCGGCCACAGTGATTCCGTGGGTGAATGGCGACGAGCGTTGACGGAGGGGCTTATGGAGTGGGAGAGGAGTCTAGGGGGATGGCGGCGACCCAGTGAAGCTGTTGGACATACTCACGAGCGCGAAGACGACGAGAGGAGGAGGGCCCGAGCAAAACGCTACCCAGCTCGCGGCCATGGCATGCCAGGGCAGTGGTCACCGCATGACCCTGGGCATTCAATGCTCACTGGCACCCAAATTGGTGTCTAGCAGAAAGTCCCTGGTGCCCTTAGTTGAAATAAAGGAAGAAAAGATCTTGGGGGCAAAGAAGAGATTTGCAGATGGCCACAAATGAGAGCAACACCAAGGTGTTTGTAACTTGCTATGGTTCACATGAGAGGAGTTAGACTTTGAGATTTGGCAGCGCATGATTAATCACTAAGGTGATGCTTATTACCAAAAATCAGACTAAGAGAAGAGTTTTAGAGGGTACTTGCCGTAGAAACTGCCATACTGGCCAGATTAGGTGTCGGGGATATACCTCACGGCGTAACCCGGCCGGAAGTATAACCCGGCCGGACTTGGCGATTCACCGGCGACCCGCACTGACCAGACGGTTTACAGGCAACCTGACTAAACATTATGACTCACTGGTAACCCAGCGGGCGGGACAGACGGATGGCAAGGCCCAAGGCCCAGAAGGCCAGTTTATGTTAATGGTGGGCCGGTTTAAGAGAAAAGGTGTGAATAATATTACCCTTACAAGGAGTCAAGACCCAGACTTGTATCTGGTTTGTATTAGAAGATAGACTAGTCCTAATCCTAATAGGACTCCACATGTAACCCGCCCCTTCAACATATATAAGGAGGGGCAGGGCTCCCCAAAAGGGACAAGATTCACAAGTTCCACAAGTTGGACAAGTTAGGTTTAGACAATAGCTCTCGAGATAGACCACACTTGTAACCGTGATCATCATCATCAATATCAATGAAGCAGGATGTAGGCTTTTACCTCCACCGTGAGGGGCCGAACCTGGGTAAAACGTCGTCCCTCTCATCCCGCTCAACCCCTCTCAAGCTACCACATAGATGCGTTGGCCTTGTGACTAGGTCCTGACATTAAGGACATCTGTCGTGACAATTCCACGACAGTTGGTGCCCACCGTGGGGCCTGCGCACGATGGTGTTGAGTTCTTGAAGGGATTTCTTTAGGGATCGAGAAGTTCATAATTTTTTGGATTTAGAAAGTTAGTTTCAGAAAGATCTACGTCGACCAACAGTCGGAACAGCGCGTACGAAATTATGATATGGAAGTTTTTAGGGTTGCGTGCTAAAGCGGCTGCAGTGAGCGCCATGGAGATCCGTTCGAGACAAGGATTTTTTATAAGGAGAAGTGTCAAGGATCCATCAGTCGCCTATTGCACCGAGACGGACCAGAAGTTTTTCATTGCGGTTGTTTTTTGTGATCCACTGAGTTGTGGCTGTTTTTGTCCACATCTTCACGTTTGTTTCAAGTTTCAATGCAATCTGAAGCATCTCGATTACTCTAGATTAACTGTCAACACAAAAAAGGAGTCCGGTACGGATTCATGCAACCCATTGGGACCAAGAAAAGAAAATTATTTTGTCCGTCAGAATCAGATGAAGCAGAGAAAACAAAAGAGGCCAGATTTAAAGACCGAAGACTTGGACACTCAAATTTGTTTATATGCAGATCAAGACAAAAGGACTGGCAGTAGGCCAGCCACGATCCGACGTTTCCATGGTTAATTTCCCCAAAATCACTATTGATTGTGGTGCACAAGTGGGATGCCCCAAGAAGCTCCTCACGTGGAGGCTAAATACAGCTACAAGTACATCTAGTACTAATGGTACACGGATTTCAAAGTTTAATTGACACATAGTACAACCACGTCTCTCCACTACGTCAGCTCTGGGAAGATACCATATAAAGCATGCATGCAGTTTTTATCGGTTACCTCCACCGGCTCGCATCACCACTACGACCCGCCTCCGTCGGCTTGCTTCTGCCGTGGCCCGCCTTTTGAGACAACGGGTTGCCGTATCGTCGCCTGCCCTTTGTCTCTGCCGCGCCGGGCCACCTGGCTGTTTCACCAGCCAGCGCCCCTGTTAAAACGCCAACAAGTGGTTGATCTGCTGCTGCGGCCCATCCACCACACACCTCTTCGGGTGAGGGTTTGGTCTCCGTTGAGTCACCATATGTGAGGCCACCATCACCGTTACCACTTCTGATATGAGCTGCTTCTGACGTTCGCCGCCCCCACCGGATTACTGAGCCGCCCCTGTTGGAGGGAAAGGCCAGTCTATGATTATGTTCGAGGCGTGTGCCCGCTAGCTCCGTTCGATGGTGCACTTACATGCAAGGAAAGTCAAACCAACCAAAAGGAGTACTAGTATTCATTTCTATTTGGAAAACTACTAGTACATGCACGGATTCTGAGATGATTTACAAGAAAAAGGATCCATTAGAGGGAGATGATAATGGGAAGCTGGCACCTCTGAGATGCCACGGCTGCACTCCGTTGCTACCTATGATCAAACCGGACCTGAATTAGTCACGTATTGAGCTGCCCCTTGCCAGCGTGTCGAGCGATTGCGTGGCCACACCGTCGAATCCGAACAGATGATCAATTCTTGCTGGAGTCATTTGTCATCAAGGCTGACAAGAATTGTGCTACGCTGTCATCGCCGGAGCCTGGCCACCTTGGCCAAGCTGCTATCAACATTCGAAAAATACCAGGTGCTATTTTTCCTATTTATTTTTAAACACATATTAATTCATGCGAGCGAAACTACTTTGCCCTGCTGTGTTTTATATGCAGAAGAATTATTCGTCACAAGGTTGCATTATACCGCAGAGATGGAGGCATGCCAACATCATTTGGCACGGGTGGTCGTCTTTATTCAACGGACTCCTGCACCGGCTTACAAACGTCGTGGCTGGCTCGCTCGTCTGCACCGCTTTACAATGCCACGGCCGACTCGCCCGTTCGCCCTCGCCGTTGGTTCACGCGTCCGCACCGGTTTATTACGCGGAGGACAACTGGCTCGTCTGTGCCGGCTTACAAGGCCGCGACCGACTCATCACTCCAAAGCCGTTTCTGATGCTGCGGTGGTTTTACTGTCTGCCCAAACATCAGGACAATTTTTATGCCATTCATGGACACGCGTATCATGGTTCGGGTTACATCAACGCGCCGGCCGACTCACCCGTCCGCACCACATTACAACACCATGGACGATTCGCCCGTCCGCCCTGGCCACCGGTTCATGCGTCCGTGCTAGTTTACAATGCGGAGGACAACTTGCTCGCCCGCACCAGTTTACAATGCCGTGACCGTTTCATCTGTCTGCTCGCATGGCCGACTTGCCCATGATTGATTTTAGCTTCACTGTGATGATCGTCAACTCCGCGGTGGATATTTTCTGGCTAACATATCAGTTCGCGTCAACTTGTCAGGACCATGCGAATTACCCAATAACGCATGCACAGGCCGCCGCCCCCCGCAGTCCGGTCTACATCAACATACCGGGCTATTTATTGAGTATGAACAAGTCACAGCTTGGGTAGCCTGGTTTTCTTTCAACAAAATGAAGTCAATTTATCATATACTGTCAGCCGCCGTCTGCACTGGGTGGTTCAACGGGCGGACGCACAAGTCGCCGCCACTATAGTTTTGGTTAACTTCAAATCACCAGTTGGAAGGAACCATTGGCCGAGTTGCTGACACAGCTCATGCGGGTCATTTATAACTCGTCGCAGTCACCTCAACCTTCTGTGGATTCACATCGTGCTATCAACACTAATGATATACAAGTTATGCCGGATTATATCACAGTCAAATATGGAGAATATCAAGTCAACTCCTCGAGTCACCTTGAGACTCGGGGGCTATAGTAATATGACTCAGCAAATGTTGCCAGTTTTCAGTAAAGTCAAGAACCCTAGGACATTGGAGGGAAAGATAACCCGGTTCCGGAGGCTACTACCATATGGATGAAAATTTAAAGGCCGTCAGAAAATTTCTGGTTCAAAATGAAGAATGCTGATTTAAAATCCGGTTCAAGGGAAATCTGGTCTCCCGCAAGGCCCTAAGGCTCTCAAATCCGGTTTAAGAATTTCCGGTTCAAAAAAAAGAATTAACTTCTCGCAAGTTCGAGTTTAAAGGCCGTCAGAAAATTTCTGGCTGAAAATGAAGACTCCAGTTTAAGATCCGGTTCGAGGGAAAGATGTCTCCCATAAAGCTCTGATGCTCTCAATATCCGGTTCAAAATTCCGGTTCAAGAAGAATTTATCTCTTGCAAGAAATTAAAAGTTGCCGAAGAGGACCTGTTGCCATGATGCGCGGTTCAAACATGGGTATCATGCCTTATTAGCTTATCATATTATTGATCACTTGGGGGCTTGGTCGTATTCGAACTATAGCTACACCTCTTGATCCGCGCAAGGCTACCAGAAAAATCACCAAGGGGCTTGGTCATATCTGAACCATAGCTACACCTCTTGATCGGTTTGAAACCACAAAGGGATATCACTAGGGGGCTTGGTCATATCTGAACCATAGCTACACCTCTTGATCGGTTTGAAACCACAAAGGGATATCACTAGGGGGCTTGGTCATATCTGAACCATAGCTACACCTCTTGATCGGCGTAAGGCCAACATGAATTCACTTCGGGGCCAAAGAGAGTGTTGCAAAAAGCACGAACTCAAACATGGGCACCCACTGAGCACAGCTCAAAAAGTTACTTGGGGGCTCTTTGTGCAAAGCAACAAAGAGTTTGAAAGGACCCTTGTAATTGGCTATCAAGCCACGGCTTGGAAGCCTAGTGTATTCACCTAAAACCCCGGGTTAACCTGCCTTCATCAAGTAAGCCACTCCTGTCCAGGTAATCCTGGTATGACCCGCCGAATGTTTGACAAGTCAATCTTATACAGACCCTGAACTTGTCAAAGTTAAAACGACGATTGGTTAATTGGAGGCCCATCTTAAAAGGCTTTGTTAAATGGTTTAACTCAGCGGCCTGGCAGCCCATGAAAAGCCTCGATTTGGAGCCTGGCAGCTCGTAAAAAGCCTCACATGTTCTTTTTGAGTTCTATTTGCCAAGTTTTTTCGCCTTTGTTGAGATTCATAATATCTTTTGGTAAACCGGCGTCCTTGACCCGGCTTGGCTTTCAACTACAAGTTGTTAGTACATGATCAGTTATAATCCGACGCTTATTAACCCGGTCTGGTTTTGACTATAAGTCGCCAGTATTATATATGGTTAATCCGGTGTTTATCACAACCCGGTACGGTTTTAACATAAATCGGCACAATATGCAAGGAATTATAAGTACTTAAGATTGGGGTTATCACCCTCACTACAAGAATTGGTTAAACCAATGAGGTGATTCAATGTCATAGGATAAGAATGCATTCGGGTGGCTACCCACCCTGGCTTTTGACGTTAAATCGCCAGGGCATATGTTATTTACACTTTGTGCAGGATTTGCAGAATTATGACATATAAATTCAAGCTCATCAAAATTGATGCTTCAAAAGGGTTATCCATTTTGGATTTTCTCAAAGGCTACCAGCCGCCGGGTTATAAAAACTCTGACTTACAATGAATGCGCATTAAGTCGCCTTCGGCCAAGAGTCGCTGAGTATTTAAACTCCGGATTTACTTATCAACTGGTAAGGTATTCATATCTTTCATAGCCAAAATTGGCTGGATTTTCATGATGATATTGAATGATTGAGGTTTTTAAACCGGATTATATTATTCAAATCTTCAAATAGCCAAACATGGCTGGATTTTTATTATTATTATGGTTATCAATAACAATATTATGATTAAGGTTTTCAAAGTCGCTTCAGCGCGATGGTTATTATTTATCAATGGATATGATTTATTCTACAAAGGAATAGTCCCAAGTCACTGCAGGCTTACGACCCGGCAATTGGGGGCTACATTATTCAGGTTGAGATTACATCAAAATATGCAAGTCTCATGTCGCTGCAAGCATGCACCATGACACTTGGGGGCTAATGCAAAGTCATTTTGACTGGCCTTATTGAAGACCCGATTCATCACATCATAATGAGCCGGCCCTTGGGGGCTACCAATTCCTCCTATCAATGATTCAAGGTACACAAGTCTTAATCCATTATATTCAAAGGTCCACTGCTTAGTTGGTAAAGCATAAAGCTCTTAACCTTGTGGACGTGGGTTCAAGCCCCATGGTGGAGTTACATCATATGATGTTATTTTCAATGAAGCACGATTATATTTATAAAGACCTGACTCATCACATCGTAATGAGCCGGCCCTTGGGGGCTACATATTGCTACTCAAGTTTACATGATCATATTTACAAAGTCCCTGCTCATTATTGCATAAATAACCCGGCTCTTGGGGGCTACATTGGTTGAAGTTTTTATGAGCATAAGTCAATTTCAAGTCCCAGGTTGCTGCAAGCATGACAACCCGGCACTTGGGGGCTACATATGTGGAATACTCAGTTCTGACTGGTGATTGAGATGAACAACCTGGATATCTTCAAGCTTGTGACATTCATATTGAAGCAAGTCTTAAGTTGTTGCTATGCTACCTTCTTAAGACTTGGGGGCTACAAGTGATAGGCATATAAGAGGTATATTTTCAAGCTTGATGTTAACTACAATTATGACCTGGTGCCATCAATATTTGTAAACCGGCAATTATAAACCGGCAAGTTCAAGTCTTAAACTGGCAAAGTTCTACATTCTTAAACCAGCAAAGTTCTACATTCTTAAACCAGCAAAGTTCTACATTCTTAAACCGGCTGAAGATCAGATGAATATTTCAAAGAATAATATTTTTGTTAAGTATTGGGAGCTGAGTCAAAGGAGTTATTCTTCACAATATTTCTCTGTGAAACCAATGTCGGCAAATTGACTATGAAGCTGGTCTGTTGACCCGGACATCCCAGAAGGAGGAAATAACAAGGACTTAAGGGTGATCAGGTACCGGCTTACAAGAATTCTTAACCCGGAGCACAACCTATCAAATTTGTTCTTGTGTTTATTTTGCAGCATAAGTTTACCATGGATAAATCCAAGCTAAACTTGGGGGCTAATGTCAGGGATATACCCCGCGGCGTAACCCGGCCGGAAGTATAACCCGGTCTGACTTGGCGATTCACCGACGACCCGCACTGACCAGACGGTTTACAAGCAACCTGACTAAACATTATGACTCACTGGTAACCCGGCGGGCGGGACAGACGGATGACAAGGCCCAAGGCCCAGAAGGCCAGTTTATGTTAATGGTGGGCCGGTTTAAGAGAAAAGGTGTGAATAATATTACCCTTACAAGGAGTCAAGACCCAGACTTGTATCCGATTTGTATTAGAAGATAGACTAGTCCTAATCCTAATAGGACTCCACATGTAACCCGCCCCTTCAACATATATAAGGAGGGGCAGGGCTCCCCAAAAGGGACAAGATTCACAAGTTCCACAAGTTGGACAAGTTAGGTTTAGACAATAGCTCTCGAGATAGAGCACTCTTGTAACCGTGATCATCATCATCAATATCAATGAAGCAGGATGTAGGCTTTTACCTCCACCGTGAGGGGCCGAACCTGGGTAAAACGTCGTGCCTCTCGTCTCGCTCAACCCCTCTCAAGTTACCACATAGATGCGTTGGCCTCGCGACTAAGTCCTAACATTAAGGACATCTGCCGTGACAATTCCACGACATTAGGTGATTTGGATGATGCACTCATTTGGAGAGGCAAGTTGAGATGAAATTGGGCATGGCCCAATTATTTGAAGATATGAATATGCTCAAAAAATTTCAGGCCATTTGGATGAACCAAACTAGAACTTGCTTCATATAGCTTTGCTCTAGACGGAAACTTGGAAAAATTGCACAGGGAAAATTATGCAATGGATTGAGCCAATTTTTTGTGGAGAGTGTTTATATAGATGGGATAATGTCCTGGTAAATGTTCAGCAATAATGGAGCAATATAAAATATACTTGCTTCACTAACTGAAAATTTGGACACAAGCAAAGATTTGAAGCTCTGCTCACATGGATGCATTGCATGATCTCAAATCTTGAGTAGGGTGATGATTTGGTGATATGAAGGGCCTTGCAAAATTTCAACTCAATAGGATTAACCTAGCTAGTACTTCCTTCACAACCAATTCCCTCAGACAAGAACTTTGAAAACTTTCTCAAGAATATTCACTAGGAAAATTAAGTTGAATTTTGGCATGAGGCAATTATTTGGACATGAAAAGGTGTCCAAAAAGTTTGGGGTCAATTGGAAAAATATAAATGGCACTTGCTTCACAAACTGCCATGTAGGACAAAAAGGAAAGGAATTAATTGAGCATGATGGGAAACATGGACAATGAAATATTTTTCCATATTTGAGGACGATATGACCCAAAAAATTATGATAATTATTTGGGAATTTTAGGAGTGATGGAAATATAGGTTGCTTCACAACCTAGGGCAAATTGGGTTATTCCTTTAATACAAAAAGGAATATTCCCAAGGAAAATAATTTTGGGGTTTGGTACAAGATGGAAATAGCAAGATCTTGGGAAGGGTTTGAGGATGACAAGCCACTCTGGAAAGAAAGAAGAGGGAATATTCTTCAATTTCCAGACCACATAGCCACGGAAAAGAAAATTTAAGCAAAATAATCTAAGAAAAACAAAAGAAAAAAGGGGCAAAATCAGGTTGTGACATAGTTGCAGAAGCAATAGTTGGCGAGACGACCACGACGCTACGATAGAGATCAAGGTCTCAAGCTAGTGACGATGGAGATCATGACGATGCTTTGGAGATGGAGATGAAAAGCACAGGATGATGATGGCCATATCATGTCACATATTTTGATTGCATGTGATGTTTATCCTTTATGCATCTTATTTTGCTTAGAATGGCGGTAGCATTATAAGATGATCCCTTCACTAAATTTCAAGTAAAAGTGTTCTCCCTGAGTATGCACCATTGCTACAGTTTGTCGTGTTCAGACGCCACGTGATGATCGGGTGTACTACAAAAAAAGACACATCCATAACATTTTGGGCCAAATGAATTTTTTTCCTATCATACTTATGACACTTCTATGATGATAATTGTGACAAAACCCAGTATCATCATAGATGTGGTCGGCTCCTATTTCTGTGACAAAAAATCATGACAGAAAATGGGCTTTTTGTCCTGGGCGGGCCGGAGACGCAGCTGCATGACATTCTTTGGGATGTCCATGATGGAAAAAACTATGGTAGAAGCGAGGGCGAGGAAAATATCGGGGTGTTCCTGGTTACGGTGGGTGGTCAGGGCCGAGCGATCCGCGTTTCTCTCGTACACAAACACACGTGGGTGCGAGGCGTTGGGCTCTAACTGAACCCGAGCGAGGCGTTCGCCTACTGAACCCGAGGGATTGCACTACAAGCTACGCGTTACTGAACCCGAGCGATCGATCGATGGCTGTTAAGTGAACCCGATCGAGCGATTCCTTCGCTACTGCTGCTAACTGAAGCCGATCGATACTGCCTCTGGATGAACAGTGAGTGTTGCTTGGGGGGTTGGATGAACATTTCCCGGTGGGGGTGGATGAACAGGACCCCATGGTGTTGCCTCTGGATGAACAGGACCTCGATTGATCAAGACAGTTGGGGCTAGATGAACAGGACCCCGTGGAGGGCTGGATGAACAGGACCACCCCGTGGAGGGCTGGATGAACAGTAGACAGTGGAGGGCTGGATTAACAGTAGCCCATGGAGGGGTGGTTGAACAGGAGCCCGTGGAGAGGGCTGGTTGACCACATTATTTTCCACGTAATAAGGAGGCACTTCCTTATTGCGGCCGTGGACCCAGCTGTCAGCCTCTCTACGTACAGTCCAGGTTCGATGGAAGTCGGTCGTTGACCACATTGACCACGCCGTGTCGAGAGCACCAGGGCGGTGGACGACGGCAAGGCCTAGGAAGGGGACGACGTGGAGCCAGGGAAGACGCAGCAGTGGATGCCCACGCGGAGAGGAGTACGAGGGTTCACTGGTTCACTGCGGTGTGAGGGTGTCGTCGCCGCAGAATAACAGGGGGTGTGGGTGAGTAGAGGGATGGCCTAGCCAATGGTGGGAGTAGTAGGGGGCGGTGAGGCCTCCGCGGCATCGCAGCCGGCCACGGGAGGCAGGAGCACGAGGCACGACCGGCGCTGGTTTGGGCGGCTGGAGCAAGAAGACCAGAGGTTGAAGAAGCACTACGACCGTTGGATGGACATCGTACGGTCACTGGTGCTAGAATCGTGCATATTGACTAAGTTGACAAAGCCCTCCGTCCCCGTCAAGTTAGTAGGCCCACAAGTCAGCCTCCCACTATACTGGGTCCTAGCTAGCAGGGTTTTTTGTGCGTAATAAGGAGGCACTTCCTTGCGTGCGAAGATATAGCTGGTGGGTCCGAGCTGTCAGCGGCGGTAACGTTTTTATCGCGAAATACAGAGGCCCTTCTGGTGGGTCCCAGATGTCAGGTGGAGGAATCATTATTTTGCATGTAATAAGGAGGCATTTCCTTGCGTGCGGCCGTGGACCCAGCTGTCAGCCTCTTCGCGTACAGTCCACTTCAGATGCATGTCGGTCGTTGACCACATTGACCAGGCCGTGCCGAGAGCACCAGGGCAGTGGACGACGGCGAAGCCTAGGAAGGGAACGACATGGAGCCAGGGAAGACTTGGCAGTTGTTTCCCACGTGGAGGGGAGTATGACTGTATGAGGTTTTACTAGTTCGTCTGCCGTCGCCAGAGAATAACAGCAGGTGTGGGTGAGTAGAGGGATGGCTAGGCCAGCGATGGGATTACGATGGGGTGGTGAGGCTTGTGTGGCAGCACAGCCGGCCACGGGAGGCGGGAGCACGCGGTCCCGCCGGTGCTGGATTTGGCGGTTGGAGCAAGAAGATCAGAGATTGAAGAAACACGACGGCCGTTGGATTGACATCCAACGGTTACGTCTGCTAGAATCGTTTGTTGACTTATATAATAACTAAAAAAATCTTGCATACGTGTCAACTTAATAGGCCCACAAGTCAGACCATTCCTTCTTTTTTTAATAATTTATATATAGCTCATTGCGACTTCTTATGCAATTTATTACAGTCTGTTTTTTTTTGTTGGCCAGGGCCAATTTCACATATTTCTGTGGGTTCCAAACTATTTTTAATACCGAAATGTCGAGCTAGTGGCGATGTCGGGGTGGAAGATTGTAGTGAAGATGAGACCAGGTTCTGCTATTTCCATCAACATTCGTGCGCCAACTTTCAGTCTGTAACACTTGAGAAAGTTTATCCAAGTTCGGCCATAAAAAAAGCAGCGATCTTATTGGTTCATGAACCCAACTCGGAACTTATATCCATGGCTTGTCTTCACTATGACCATTAAACTAGTGTATTCAGTTATGGCAACGTCGAGCATCTTGAGTACATGTGTTCTGGCAGAGCAAGTAATGCACTGTAGGAAAAATAATATGAGAACACAATGTATTCCCTATCCAAATCTAGAAATAACTTCCTCCTTCACGTCAGTGTTGACCATCGTACTGGTAGTACCTTTTATCCAAATATAGCAATCCAAATTTCCAAATTAGTCGACAACATGTTCAAAAAAACCCCACCCTCCCAGATAGAAAAGAGGATTCTAGGAACATACTATGCGCATTTTAAAATCTTGTGTTAGGATGAGAAGGAACAAGTGTGGCGTCTCGCCGAGGGCGCAGAAACTTGTAGGATCCTTGCACTTTGGGCACTGGAAATGAAACACACTAGATTCAGTAGGAAGAAAAATGCATCAACGGTGGCGGCTGCCATCCTAGGATTACCCGCGGGGATGGATGAAGAATCCGTACCTGAGAAAACCCTATGCAATCGGCAAGAGGGGGTTTTCTCTGAACAAGCAGACGAGGGAGAAGGGGATTCAGGCCCAGTGAAATATTGCTGCTTCGTCCGTCCAGCTTACTACTAAAGCTGGAAAGGGGGGGTTGTGATTTGACGGCTTGATACGTCCATTTTGCATCATGCTTTTATATCGATATTTATTGCATTATGGGCTGTTATTACATATTATGTCACAATACTTATGCCTATTCTCTCTTATTTTACAAGGTTTACATGAAGAGGGGGAATGCCGGTAGCTGGAATCCTGAGCTAGAAAAGGAGCAAATATTAGAGACCTATTATGCACATCTCCAAAAGTCCTGAAACTTCACGGGAGCACTTTTCTAATATATAAAAAATATTTGGCGCAAGAATTACCAGAGGGGGGCCACCAACCAGCCACGAGGGTGGGGGCGCGCCCTACCCCCTGGGCGTGTCCCCTGCCTCGTGGGCCCCATGGTGGCCCTCTGATGCCCATCTTTGGCTATATGAGTCTTTCGTTCGAGGAAAAATCATAAGCAAGCTCACGGGACGAAACTCCACCGCCACGAGGCGGAACCTTGGCGGAACCAATCTAGGGCTCCGGCGGAGCTGTTCTGCCGGGTAAACTTCCCTCTGGGAGGGGGAAATCATCACCATCGTCATCACCAACGGTCCTCTCATCGGGACGGGGTCCATCTCCATCAACATCTTCACCAGCACCATCTCATCTCAAACCCTAGTTCATCTCTTGTATCCAAACGTCAGATTGGTACCTGTGGGTTGCTAGTATTGTTGATTACTCCTTGTAGTTGATGCTAGTTGGTTTATTTGGTGGAAGATCATACGTTCAGATCCATTATGCATATTAATACCCCTCTGATTATGAACATGAATATGCTTTGTGAGTAGTTACGTTTGTTCCTGAGGACATGGGAGAAGTCTTGCTATTAGTAGTCATGTGAATTTGGTATTCGTTCGATATTTTGATGAGATGTATGTTGTCATCCCTCTAGTGGTGTGATGTGAACGTCGACTACATGACACTTCACCATTGTTTGGGCCTAGAGGGAGGCATTGGGATAAGTAGATGATGGGTTGCTAGAGTGACAGAAGCTTAAGCCCTAGTTTATGCGTTGCTTCGTAAGGGGCTAATTTGGATCCATATGTTTCATGCTATGGTTAGGTTTACCTTAATACTTCTGTTGTAGTTGCGGATGCTTGCAATAGGGGTTAATCATAAGTGGGATCCTTGCCCAAGTAAGGGCAGTACCCAAGCACCGGTCCACCCACATATCAAATTATCAAAGTACCGAACACGAGTCATATGATCGTGATGAAAACTAGCTTGACAATAATTCCCATGTGTCCTCGGGAGCGCTTTCCTTCATATAAGAGTTTGTCCAGGCTTGTCCTTTGCTACAAAAGGGATTCGGCCATCTTGCTGCACCTTATCTACTTTTATTACTTGTTACTCGTTACCAATTACCTTATCACAAAACTATCTGATACCGATAATTTCAGTGCTTGCAGAGAATACCTTGCTGAAAACCGCTTATCATTTCCTTCTGCTCCTCGTTGGGTTTGACACTCTTACTTATCGAAAGGACTACGATGGATCCCCTATACTTGTGGGTCATCATGGCTCATTGGGCATTATTGCAGCACTACAACCGGGGTGTGTCTACCGTGCAGTTGTGCACTCTAATTTGTGCATATGGCACATGGACCTCGTTGCTGGATGCCCGACATATCAGAGAAAGGAAGTAGAAAGACAGGAGTAACTAGTTACACATAAATATATTTTTGACAGAGAGATACTCCCTCTGTAAAGAAATATACAAATCTTTTATATCACAACATTATAAAAACAGAGTTGTTTTTAACACAGTATAGATGAGTTGGTGATGATGGTGTGCATGCCGTCCTGCAATATAGGTCGTCTGATTTATATCTGACGGATAGGAAGGAAACTATGGCAATTTTGCAAAAATGTACCCACACACCTCTCCACATTTGCAAATAAGGCCTTCCCTTGTTCATCCTTTTCTCTCACAAGATAAAATACTCATACAAATGCATCTTGATGTTATGTCCAACGCACGGGCATTATGGGGGTTCAGCTGAGAATATAATACTCAGACAGGCTCACGGTTCTGGACTTTGGGCCGCAGGCCCACCCTGCATGTTTGGGGCCCATGTGTTCTACCTCGGCGCTTTTCATATTGCAAGCGATCGGTACGGCGCTGGTTTTAGATGCTGTCGCAAGGCGAATACACAAAATTGAATAAAGCACGACAACTGTTGGAATGAAATTGAACGACAGTTCCTAACCAGCAATGAGAGTTGCAATTCTATCAATGATATACCATGTGATAAATAATATTGTCGTATTACTTATACTCATAGGACACCTATTTCACCATGCCAGATTATTACATCAAAATCTCTTGGAGGATAGATCAGTTCGGCAGTTGTGTGCTGCTACTGAAGAATTTCAAAGTTGATTTGGACCAGCTCTCCTTGCCGAGAAAGTTTGATTTCGAGATCATCCCCTACCACAAGATATGATTTAGATTTGAACCTTGACCATCCTTTAGCATCAATCCTCATGCGACCATCCTTTGTACTTACGGTATATTGAGCAGGTTCATTCACACCGAGGTTGCACATGGTAAGAGAAACTTGGCCGTTGTCGCCCGGATTGTTGAACGACTCCCTCGTGCTCTAGGAATTCTTTGTTTGCAAACAAGAAGACATACCCAAACAGTTAGATCAACATAGTGAATCATGCGAAACAACATGGAAAGAAAAAAGAACGAAGCACTTGGGCGGCCAATGCTTACCAAGAAGGTGGACATGTCGGTTTTTGTAAGGACTTTGGTATATGAAGTGTGAACTACAACGCAATCTATTGCCGGTGCAACTGCTCATTCGGTTGCCGCTGCACGGGCCAGAGCAGATGCAAGTGCAAGTGTTGGTGCAAGTGTCGAAGCCGCTGCTGCTGCCGGAGATGGTGCTCCTTGTAGAGCTGGTGCCGGTGTCGAAGCTGGTGCCGATGTCGATGCCCGATCCTCCGGTAGATCAGCCTGATCCGCTGACGCGGTCGGTGCCCAATCCTCAACTGGATCAGACTAAGTTGCTGCCGCTGTCAGTGCTAGAGCAACTGGTGATCGTGTCTGGTCTGCTATGATCAGCTTTCTAACTTGACTAGGCTCCATGGCCGTGATTCGGTTTTTTTCTTCATTTCTTTTAAACGTGAGGACTAATTGTGGCATTTTTGTTAAACCAAACGGCAGTTCATCATAGGGATTCAGCTTGTACTCAGACAACAGATTGATCCAATTTTTTCCAGTAATATAAGTGATGGACAGTGCCTTTGTTACAGACACGACATAAGAAGTGAAACCTGCAAAAAAATAGCCATCGTAGAGCAAACCAAACGGTTTATTCTGTGATGAATGTCACATGGAAAAACCTGCATCGTAAAATTGCAGGAAAAGAAAGAAAACATGACATTAAATCAATAAGATTTACTTGATGTGACATGAGTGAATCATTACCAGGAAATCACTATGTTGAAGTACTAAACAGAAGATTGATCATCCAACTACGGGTGGCATGCAGGGGCCCCGCCTACTCCCACAAGCAGGATAGTCCAAAGGTCGTGACAAATCGTATGGACCAAACATCCATGGGACTGGAAATCCTGGTGGGTGCGATAAACCCTGCAATGCATACAGATATTGGAGTGTAACCATAATTGATAAACCGTCCGCACAAAAAAGATGATCTGGATACTTCAAAATATACAGACTGAATTGAGTGGATAGACATTAACATAGACCATTCTCAGGACTGACCACACACCAAAAGTGGCAGTACTAATAAACAATACAGGGTTCACAAACAAAATCAAGTACTAAACAATAGTACTTACTACAGACAAGCAAAGTTGCACTAATTAAACTCTATAGACTATTTCTTGCCACCGACCTACAGGATGAACCCCGCATAACTGCCTAGGCCATGGACTTTGTGAGATATGTCTACATGCACCATCACCATCTCGTCAACCTTGGAGAACCTAACAGAGTGGTCTTTCCACTCATAAACATGATGATGAAGACAGACCGCATCAAATTTGTTGGGAAGCTTTACAAGAACCACACCCTGCGTAATCGAAGGCACAGTCAGGAAATTGGTATGGTCAAGTATAGCCTCGAGAACACGCCTGACAACAATGCTATAGGAAAACACTAGTTCAAGACACGTGGCGACAAGGACACAGTAGCTGGATAATTTAGCAGTAGAACTCATCCTCAGGTCTTCCAGTTCACACGGCATGACTTTAAGAACTTCATCTCCACCACGGACCTGGTTCTAATTCAAACAGAAACCATATTTTATTACTACCTCCGTTCAGAAATATAAGATGATTTTCGATATTATACTCCATATATGACTACATATACACACAGAAATTAGTGAACAAAGACACTAGAACATGTCTTCAAAGGCATGAGAGCAGAGGGATTACTTGCAATATCCATAACACAAGTTACTGAGGCAAATATACCCTCTTCAAAGGTAGCATTGATGTTCATATAGTACTAGTTGAAAGTAATCTATAAGAAATCAGTGTCAACCTCTCACATGTTCTGGTCAAAAGAGGAATTTAGAACCGTCATTTGGCACACAAAAATCACATGCAAGATCACCCAGAAAGTTGTACTACTAGTACTAGTACTGCATGTTAGATGAAAAAACACGATCAAGATTGAGAAAAAGATCATCAAGAAGAGATATTACCTGGACTTTCTTAATGAGCGATCCCGAAGAGGGGGGCTTGGACAGGGCGATGGCTTTGAGCTTGTCTGCAGTAGTCTTGGCGGGGTGCTTGTGCTTCTTTGTACCATGAGCCTCGATGGTTTTGGCCAAAGCCATAGACATCACTTCGGCCGGTGCTCCAGCGTCCATCAAGAAAATGTCAAATAGAAATAAAAGAAAAGAAACCATAATCACAAACCCAAAAGAAGAACAGAGAGGGAGTTATAGGTTCAGTCTCGGGGTTGCAAGACCGGGCCTTGGCCAGAATCAACACCATTGATGCGCTAACCTTTCCTTCTTTGGGAGAGAAGAACAATGGCAGAAGTAGGTCGGGGTTTTCTTGAAGAAATGAGGAACAAGATGAGGGAGAAGCGAGTTGGGTAGAGAGGAAGCTGAGAGAGAAGAGTGAAATGATGGTTGCTTTGTCCATCCAACTTACTGCTGGAAAGGAGGGGGTTTTGTGATTTGACGGCTCATTGGGCATTACTGCGGCGCTTCGATCAGGGTAGTCTACCGTCACTCTACTACGGAGTAATTTAGTGCATGGCTGGTGGACACCGATGCTGGCTGTCCCACACGTCCGCGAAAGTGAGTAATTTAGTGCATGGCTGGAGGAGGATCCGCACGATAGAGCGTGTCCATTGTTTTTCTGAAGAAAAAATGATTACAGCAAGCGTTTCCACTCTTATGACGGAGGAGTGCGAAACACGACAGCCACTTGATCATACACAATGCTCCTACTACTAGGCATGTGCAGTGGTTCATACGTAGTACTACATAATCTTGTTGCTAGTGTAGTAAGATATGACGACAACAAATGATGTTGTGCGCATGTCAACTATATGAACAGTAATGTAGTAACATAGTACCGCTTTTTCGACTATCCGGTCGAGAACGAACGGTGAGATCAATGTTAACAGAACTAGGTCTACAGCGCACGGAGAGTACGGTGCTACAGTACTCCATGAAACATGAACCATATGAAGCACGAATAGTGTTAGGCAGAGTGTATGAAGGGTGCACGGGATGGGAGCAAAAGTTCCCTTCAAGACCCACTTTTGGGTGTTTGGCAGAGTGCATGAAGGGTGCATGAGTCCACACTAGTAGGTTAACACAAATACACGAAGAGGAAACAACTATATTGAGATGAGAATGCAACCAAACACACCCACATGCTTTGTGCTACAGTGACTGATCTGCACCGTCTGAGTTTGATCCAACAGTCATGTTGCGCCGAGACATAGACATGCCCATGCAGAGGGCGCCTAAACACCACCGAAGTCCCTCTGCTTCTTGAGGTGCACGATGTTGGTGATGCAGGGGGGTGAAACGGATGAAAGGCAATGCAATCTACGGGAAGGCGGAGGGAGCCAGCCGAGGAGCGGGGCATCTTTTGGTTCTCACCATGGTAAAACAAAAGTCGACGATGATACGTGTTCAGGGAGCAATGGGTTTTACAAGCGGAGTCATTGTGACTAATTGTTGTCGTGCCTGCTCCCGTCAATCAACAAATTAAAATCCTGCCACGCGTGCTCCCGTCAATCAAAAAATTAAAAATCCTGCCGCACCCAAACACCAGAGAAACGCCACGATGGATATTAAAATTTACCTGCCGGCAAGTAGATAAAAAAGGGTGAAAAAACAAATGTGGCGGCGGCCTAGCTAATCAATCGAACTAGCCCAACTAGCTAGCCACCATGCTTCACTGATGTACTCGGCAGGAAAGGTGGTTGATATGTCTTCAACATATCTATAATTTTTTATTATTCCATGCTATTATACTATCAACCTTGGATGTTTTATATGCATTTATATGCTATTTTATATGATTTTTGGGACTAACCTATTAACCTAGAGCCCAGTGCCAGTTTCTGTTTTTTCCTTGTTTTTGAGTATCGCAGAAAAGGAAAATCAAACGGAGTCCAATTGACCTGAAATTTCATGGAGATCATTTTTGGACCAGAAGAAGCCCACGGAGTACTGGAGATGGGCCAGAAGAGTCCCGAGGCCACCACGAGGGTGGGAAGCGCGCCCTACCCACCTGGGCGCGCCCCCCTACCTCGTGGCTGCCTCGGAGACCCCCCTGACTTGTCCCTGACTCCAACACCTCTTATATAACCCCAAACTTCCAGAAAGAAACCTAGATCGGGAGTTCCGCCGCCGCAAGCCTCTATTGCCACCAAAAACAAATCTAGACCCGTTCCAGCAGCCTGCCGGAGGGGGGGATCCCTCTCCGGTGGCCATCTTCATCATCCCGGCGCTCTCCATGACGAGGAGGGAGTAGTTCACCCTCGGGGCTGAGGGTATGTACCAGTAGCTATGTGTTTGATCTCTCTCTCGTGTTCTTGATTCGGCACGATCTTGATGTATCGTGAGCTTTGCTATTACAGTTGGATCTTATGATGTTTCTCCCCCTCTACTCTCTTGTAATGGATTGAGTTTTCCCTTTGAAGTTATCTTATCGGATTGAGTCTTTAAGGATTTGAGAACACTTGGTGTATGTCTTGCATGTGCTTATCTATGGTGACAATGGGATATCACGTGATCCACTTGATGTATGTTTCGGTGATCAACTTGCGAGTTCCGTGACCTCGTGAAATTATGCATAGGGGTTGGCACACATTTTCGTATTGACTCTTCGGTAGAAACTTTGAGGCACTCTTTGAAGTTCTTTGTGTGGGTTGAATAGATGAATCTGAGATTGTGTGATGCATATCGTATAATCATACCCACGGATACTTGAGGTGACATTGGAGTATCTAGGTGACATTAGGGTTTTGGTTGATTTGTGTCTTAAGGTGTTATTCTAGTACGAACTCTATGATAGATTGAACGGAAAGAATAGCTTCGTGTTATTTTACTACGGACTCTTGAATAGATTGATCAGAAAGAATAACTTTGAGGTGGTTTCGTACCCTACAATAATCTCTTTGTTTGTTCTCCGCTATTAGTGACAATGGAGTGACTCTTTGTTGCATGTTGAGGGATAGTTTTATGATCCAATTATGTTAGTATTGTTGAGAGGACTTACACTAGCGAAAGTATGAACCCTAGGCCTTGTTTCAACACATTGCAATACCGTTTGCGCTCACTTTTATCACTTGCTACCTTGCTGTTTTTATTATTTCAGATTACAAATACCTTTATCTACTATCCATATACCACTTGTATCACCATCTCTTCGCCGAACTAGTGCACCTATACAATTTACCATTGTATTGGGTGTGTTGGGGACACAAGAGACTCTTTGTTATTTGGTTGCAGGGTTGCTTGAGAGAGACCATCTTCATCATACGCCTCCTACGGATTGATAAACCTTAGGTCATCCACTTGAGGGAAATTTGCTACTTTCCTACAAACCTCTGCACTTGGAGGCCAACAACGTCTACAAGAAGAAGGTTGTGTAGTAGACATTAGTGGTCATAAATGATTTGACGACTCATTTACTTGCTTCGGCGAAAACACGCAGTAGGGGGTCCCACGTCAGGAAGAATATATGCGTGCACCACCCGGGAGGACCCCGAAACCACGCGGTAGGGTGTGCCATGTCAAGGCACGGAGGAAAAATGTGCGTGTAAAAATATACTATATCATACATAGTACCTTTGGTTCCACCTCGGGACCCAGCCAGTCGGCCGAAAACACCCCACTTGCCACACAGCTTCATCATGCTAACGTGGCACGGAGGATAGGTGTGGTTAGCTCCATCTCGACCAACCACAACGTCTCTTGTTCTAGGTGATTCTTCTATTTTCCAAGCTTTTGTTTAGTTGTAATAACACCACGGCAAGCTAGCACCACTCTTCGTGTGTGCCCGTGCAAAGGTTAGACGATGGAGAGAAGAGAGAGATCGCAGACCTGGGACCCACCAGTAAGTGAGTCAACAGTCATGCATGTGTTGACGAGGCACTCCCTCTACTCTACTCAACGTAATACTGTATAAAATCAAGTTATGGGACAAAGCCAACAACCATTGTTGTTTCAGGCTATCGACTTACGTTTTGTAGTCCAGGTTGCCAGTTTGAAACTTGTCTTTCAGATTTGTTAGTTTTAGGTCCAAATTTGATTAATGAGAAGTGGGACCCCGTGTGTTGTTCCGATATTTCAGTGTAGGATGGTTTTTTTGAACAAACACTTTGCGCGATTAGACAAGTAACAGCACGAGTTACACGTATTTTGCAAGTTTACGAACAAAAATGACAGCGGCATAGAATATCACATCCACCCCGCAGCATAGATGCTATGGTGATACGAGTTTTTACACCGTTGGAAGTGAGATCCAATGGCTTGGGAGTAGTCTTTGTAATTATGCGCAATTTCCAAACTCTCCAAAGGTTTTTTTGCAAATAAAACATTCAGGCCTTGTGTGTGCCGCTGCATCTTGGATCCAACGGCTCCCCGTTGCTCATATTAGGTGCTCCCTGTAGCTTAATTACCCGCTACGGTGATATGAGCATCTAGGTTGTATGATCAGTGATCAGATGACACATGCGTAGTACTTGTACTTTCTGCGCAATTCCCAAACTCTCTCAGCCATATATTGCAAAAACATTCAAACCTCCTACTATGGGCCGTATACACTTTTATATTATTTTTGGGACTAACCTATTAACCGGAGGCCCAGCCCAGAATTGTTGTTTTTTTGCCTATTTCAGAGTTTGGCAAAAAAAGAATATCAAACGGAGTCCAAACGGAATGAAACCTTCGGGAACGTGATTTTCGGAACGAACATGATCCAGAGGACTTGGACCCTACGTCAAGACATCAACCAGGAGGGCACGAGGTAGGGCGTGTGCGCACCCCCACCCCACCCCAGGCGCGCCCTCCACCCTCGTGGGCCCCTTACTTCTCCACCGACATACTCTTTCCTCCTATATATACCTACGTACCTCCAAACTACCAGATACGGAGCCAAAACCCTAATTCCACCGCCGTAACTTTCTGTATCCACGAGATCCCATCTTGGGGCCTTTTCCGGAGCTCCGCCGGAGGGGGCATCGATCACGGAGGGCTTCTACATCAACACCATAGCCCCTCCGATGAAGTGTGAGTAGTTTACCTCAGACCTTCGGGTCCATAGTTATTAGCTAGATGGCTTCTTCTCTCTTTTTGGATCTCAATAAAAAGTTCTCCCCCTCTCTTGTGGAGGTCTAGTCGATGTAATCTTCTTTTGCGATGTGTTTGTTGAGACCGATGAATTGTGGGTTTATGGTCAAGTTTATCTATGAACAATATTTGAATCTTCTCTGAATTCTTTTATGTATGATTGGTTATCTTTGCAAGTCTCTTCGAATTATCAGTTTGGTTTGGCCTACTAGATTGATCTGTATTGCAATGGGAGAAGTGCTTAGCTTTGGGTTCAATCTTGCGGTGTCCTTTCCCAGTGACAGTAGGGGCAGCAAGGCACGTGTTGTATTGTTGCCATCGAGGATAACAAGATGGGGTTTATATCATATTGCATGAGTTTATCCCTCTACATCATGTCATCTTGCTTAAAGCGTTACTCTGTTCTCTTGAACTTAATACTCTAGATGCATGCTGGAGAGTGGTCGATGTGTGGAGTAATAGTAGTAGATGCAGGCAGGAGTCGGTCTACTTGTCTTGGACGTGATGCCTATATACATGATCATACCTAGATATTCTCATAACTATGCTCAGTTCTGTCAATTGCTCAACAGTAATTTGTTCACCCATCGTAAATACTTATGCTCTTGAGAGAAGCCGCTAGTGAAACCTATGGCCCCGGGTCTATTTTCCTTCATATTAATCTTCCAACACTTAGTTATTTTTATTGCCTTTTATTTTACTTTGCATCTTTATCATAAAAATAACAAAAATATTATCTTATCATATCTATCAGATCTCACTCTCGTAAGTGACCGTGTAGGAATTGACAACCCCTTATCGCGATGGTTGCGAGGATTTATTTGTTTGTGTAGGTGCGAGGGACTTGTGCGCGGCCTCCTACTAGATTGATAGCTTGGTTCTCAAAAACTGAGGGAAATACTTACGCTAATTTTCTGCATCACCCCTTCCTCTTCAAGGGAAAACCAACGCAGTGCTCAAGAGGTAGCAAGAAGGATTTCTGGCACCGTTGCCGGGGAGGTTCACGCAAGACAAGTCAAGATTTGACTCCCGACAACGAGTCATTTGTGGCGCCATTGCAAGTCAAGACATACCAAGTACCCATCACAAACCCTTATCTCCCGCATTACATTATTTTCCATTTGCCTCTCGTTTTCCTCTCCCCCACTTCACCCTTGCCGTTTTATTCGCCCTCTCTCTCCATCCTCCCTCTCTTTCTCTATTTGCCCCTTTTGGCAAAGGGAAGGAGAAATCCTAAAAGACGCTTGGTATAGAATTTGCAATGCTCAAAATAGATCTACCAGGAAGCAATCTACTTCTATTCTTCTTTGCAATTTTTATGTAGGTGCTATTCCTTGGCACAGATATGTCCTTGATACCATTACCGGAGGGAATTTCTTGGGTAGCCACACTTTTGATTCTTATAATGCTATGATATATTTGTTTGGTTCACCCCCTCTTTTGGTTAATGGAACTATGTTAACTTTGGAGCATGTAATGCAAAAACTTGAAATTATTGAAAATAAAGTTGCTACCATAGAGTTAACTGACAATCTTGATAAAAAGATCCACAACCAAATTACTCAATATGGATCTAAAGTAGGAGTCACTTTGAAAAATATTAAGGAGAAGGAACCCATAGTTAATGAAAGAATAAATCATGATTCCACTAGAATCAATAAACTTGAGGGTATCATTACCAACTTAGGAACCACTTTTTCTTACATAAAGAATACTCCAAGTCCTCTAACTAAAATTTCCAAGCTTATGTATGTTCCTAAAAATAAGGGTGAATCCTCTAGCAAAGAAACTGCGGATCTCAAATCTATAAGTATTCATCCTAATCTTTTTGCTATCATTAAGGAACCATTTGCTACTAATGATTTTTTCGATCGTGTGCCTAGAAGTTTGATTATTGATAAAAGTAAAGAAGCTCCTAAAGGTGATAGATATCTCATTAAAGAATTACCAACTAAAGATACCTACATCTATCCTTGCTTTTATGCCTAGCTAGGGGCGTTAAACGATAGCGCTTGTTGGGAGGCAACCCAATTTTATTTTTATTCCTTGATTTTAGCTCCTGTTTAGTAATAAATAATTTATCTAGCCTCTGTTTTGGTTGTGTTTTTTTTGCTTAATTAGTGTTTGTGCCAAGTAGAACCGTTGGGAAGACTTGGGGAAAGTCTTTTTAATCTTGCTGTAAAAAACAGAACCTTTAGGGCTCACGAGAACTGCTGTCTTTGAAAAGTGATATTTAGTTAAATCTTTTTGAAGATGATTAACAGATAAATTCCCCACGTCCAGCAATTTATTTTAGAATTTTTTGTGTTCCAGATCTTGCGTTAGCTACAGATTACTACAGACTTTTCGATTTTTGACAGATTCTGTTTTTCATGTGTTGTTTGCTTATTTTGATGAATCTATGGCTAGTAAAATAGTTTATAAACCATAGAGAAGTTGGAATACAGTAGGTTTAACACCAATATAAATAAGGAATGAGTTCATTATAGTACCTTGAAGTGATATTTTGTTTTCTTTCGCTAACAGAGCTCATGAGATTTTCTACTTTAAGTTTTGTGTTGTGAAGTTTTCAAGTTTTGGGTGAAAGATTTGATGGGTTATGGAACAAGGAGTGGCAAGGGCCTAAGCTTGGGGATGCCCATGGCACCCCAAGATAATCTAAGGACACCTAAAAGCCAAATCTTGGGGACGCCCCGGAAGGCATACCCTCTTTCGTCTACTTCCATCGGTAACTTTACTTGGAGCTATATTTTTATTCACCACATGATATGTGTTTTGCTTGGAGCGTCTTGTATGATTTAAGTCTTTGCTTTTTAGTTTACCACCATCATCTTTGCTGCAAACACCTTTTGAGAGAGAGACACATGATTCGGAAATTATTAGAATACTCTATGTGCTTCACTTATATCTTTTTGAGTTATATAGTTCTTGCTCTAGTACTTCACTTATATCTTTTTACAGCATGGTGGTGGTTTTTTTTATAGAAACTATTATTCTCTCATGCTTCACTTAGATTATTTTGAGAGTCTTAAACAGCATGGTAATTTTCTTAAAAAATCCTAATATGCTAGGTATTCAAGACTAGTAAAAAACCTTTCTTATGAGTGTGTTGAATACTAAGAGAAGTTTGATGCTTGATGATTGTTTTGAGACATGGAGGTAGTATATCAAAGTTGTGTTAGTTGAGTAGTTGTGAATTTGAGAAATACTTGTGTTGAAGATTGCAAGTCTCGTAGCATGCATGTATGGTAAACGTTATGTAGCAAATTTGAAACATGAGGTGTTCTTTGATTGTCCTCCTTATGAGTGGCGGTCGGGGACGAGCGATGGTCTTCTCCTACCAATCTATCCCCCTAGGAGCATGCACGTAGTGCTTGGTTTTTGATGACTTGTAGATTTTTGCAATAAGTATGTGAGTTCTTTATGACTAATGTTGAGTCCATGGATTATACGCACTCTCACCTTTCCATCATTGCTAGCCTCTTCGGCATAGTGCATTGCCCTTTCTCACATTGAGAATTGGTGCAAACTTCGTTAGTGCATCCAAACCCCGTGATATGACACGCTCTTTCACACATAAACCTCCTTATATCTTCCTCAAAATAGCCACCATACCTACCTATTATGGCATTTCCATAGCCATTCCGAGATATATTGCCATGCAACTTTCCACCGTTCCGTTTATCATGAAACTTTCATCAGTGTCATATTGCTTTGCATGATCATGTAGTTGACATAGTATTTGTGGAAAATCCACCATTCATAATTCTTTCATACATGTAACTCTTGGTTCATTGCATATCCCGGTACACCGCCAGAGGCATTCATATAGTCATACTTTGTTCTAGTATTGAGTTGTAATCATTGAGCTGTAAATAAATAGAAGTGTGATGATCATCATTTTCTAGAGCATTGTCCCAAGTGAGGAAAAAAAAGAGAAAGGACATAAAAAAGGCCCAAAAATAAAAAAATAAAAAAATGAGAGAAAAAGAGAGAAGGGACAATGTTACTATCCTTTTTACCACACTTGTGCTTCAAAGTAGCACCATAATCTTCATGATAGAGAGTCTCTTGTTTTGTCACTTTCATATACTAGTGGGAATTTTTCATTATAGAACTTGGATTGTATATTCCAACAATGGGCTTCCTTAAGTGCCCTAGGTCTTCGTGATCAAGCAAGGTGGATGCACACCCACTTAGTTTCTTTTGTCGAGCTTTCATATATTTATAGCTCTAGTGCATCCGTTGCATGGCAATCACTACTCCTTGCATTAACATCAATCGATGGGCATCTCCATAGCTCATTCATTAGCCTCGTTGATGTGAGACTTTCTCCTTTTTTTCTTATCCACATAACCCCCATCTTTATATTCTATTCCACCCATAGTGCTATATCCATGGCTCACGCTCATGTATTGCGTGAAAGTTGAAAAGGTTTGAGATTACTAAAGTATGAAACAATTGCTTGGCTTGTCATCAGGGTTGTGCATGATGAGAGCATTCTTGCGTAACGAAAATGGAGCATGACTAAACTATATGATTTTGTAGGGATGAACTTTCTTTGGCCATGTTATTTTGAGAGGACATAATTGCTTAGTTAGTATGCTTGAAGTATTATTATTTTTATGTCAATATCGAACTTTTATCTTGAATCTTTCGGATCTGAATATTCATATCACAATTAAGAAGAATTACATTGAAATTATGCCAAGTAGCACTCCACATCAAAAATTCTGTTTTTATTATTTACCTACTCGAGGACGAGCAGGAATTAAGCTTGGCGATGCTTGATACGTCTCCAAGGTATCTATAATTTTTGATTGTTCCATGCTATATTATATTCTGTTTTGGACATTATTGGGCCTTATTATACACTTTTATATTATTTTTGGGACTAACCTATTAACCGGAGGCCCAGCCCAGAATTGCTATTTTTTGCCTATTTCAGAGTTTCGCAGAAAAAGAATATCGAACGGAATGAAACCTTCCAAAACGTGATTTTCGGAACAAACGTGATCCGGAGGACTTGGACCCTACGTCAAGACATCAACCAGGAGGGCACGAGGTAGGGGGCGCGCCTACCCCCCCCCCCCAGGCACGCCCTCCACCCTCGTGGGGCCCCTGTTGCTCCACCGACGTACTCCTTCCTTCTATATATACCTACATACCCCCAAACTACCAGATACGGAGCCAAAACCCTAATTCCACCGCCGTAACTTTCTGTATCCACGAGATCCCATCTTGGGGCCTTTTCCGGAGCTCTGCCGGAGGGGGCATCGATCACGGGGGCTTCTACATCAACACCATAGCCCCTCCGATGAAGTGTGAGTAGTTTACCTCAGACCATCGGGTCCATAGTTATTAGCTAGATGGCTTCTTCTCTCTTTTTTGATCTCAATACAAAGTTCTCCCCCTCTATTGTGGAGATCTATTCGATGTAATCTTCTTTTGCGGTGTGTTTGTTGAGACCGATGAATTGTGGGTTTATGATCAAGTTTATCTATGAACAATATTTGAATCTTCTTTGAATTCTTTTATGTATGATTGGTTATCTTTGCAAGTCTCTTCGAACTATCAGTTTGGTTTGGCCTACTAGATTGATCTTTCTTGCAACGGGAGAAGTGCTTAGCTTTGGGTTCAATCTTGCGGTGTCCTTTCCCAGTGATAGTAGGGGCAGCAAGGCATGTTTTGTATTATTGCCATCAAGGATAACAAGATGGGGTTTATATCATATTGCATGAGTTTATCCCTCTACATCATGTCATCTTGCTTAAAGTGTTACTTTGTTCTCTTGAACTTAATACTCTAGATGCATGCTGCATAGCGGTCGATGTGTGGAGTAATAGTAGTAGATGCAGGCAGGATTCGGTCTACTTGTCTTGGACATGATGCCTATATACATGATCATACCTAGATATATCATAACTATGCTCAATTCTGTCAATTGTTCAACAGTAATTTGTTCACCCACCGTAAATACTTATGCTCTTGAGAGAAGCCACTAGTGAAACCTATGGCCCCCGGGTCTAATTTCCTTCATATTAATATTCCAACACTAGTTATTTTTATTGCTTTTTATTTTGCTTTGCATCTTTATCATAAAAATACAAAAAATATTATCTTATCATATCTATTAGATCTCACTCTCATAAGTGACCGTGTAGGGATTGGCAACCCCTTATCGCGTTGATTGTGAAGATTTATTTGTTTGTGTAGGTGCGAGGGACTTGTGCGCGGCCTCCTACTGGATTGATACCTTGGTTCTCAAAAACTGAGGGAAATACTTACGCTACTTTGCTACATCACCCCTTCCTCTTCAAGGGAAACCAACGCAGTGCTCAAGAGGTAGCATGAACTCGTATCACCATAGAATCTACGGTGCGGGAGCACTTCATATTCTCCCATGAGGGAAAACATAAGGTGCTCTTGCGGCTTGGATGCTACAGTGATACGAGCTTCGAGGTCATTTGATCTGAGATCCAATGGCATCTGAGCAGTCTTTGTGCTTGTAAGCAGTGGCCAAACTCTTTGGGGGCTTTTCTGCAAAAAAACATTCGAACCACCGAGGAGGTGTTGGGTCACAAATACAACGGCTCCGAAGAGCTTGTATCACCAAAGCATCTAAGGTGTGGTAGCACATGATATTCTTACATACATGAGAATATGATGTCCTCCTTCATCTTAGATACTACGGTGATACGAGCTTCGAGTTCGTTGGATATGGGATCCAAGGGCATCTAATTAGTTTTTGTACAAATTGTGTGCAATTCTCAAACTCATCAAGGTTTCCTATAGAAATATTAAGACATCATGTGAGCTGCTATATCTCAGATCTACAAGCTCCAAGCAACTCGTATCGGCATATAGCATCTAAGGTATGGGGGCACATGATATTCTCCTGGGGAGGAGGGGTGGGGGTGCACAACCAATCGGTGTTTGGGAGGGTGGGGACAAATATAATCTAAACAACCCTAAACAGAGCTTCACAATCTTATCTAAGGTCGAGGGGTTGACCCCCGACAATCATAGCTCCACCTAATTAAACACAACATTTGCATGTACTGTAGTACTAGACTAAATATTCATGTTTCAGTTTCATGCTCATTTTAAATATTGAATTGAGGACCACGCATGTCTTATATTTTACTCCCTTCGTTCCTAAATATTAGTCTTTTTAGATATTTCAAATGGACTGGCACATACGGATGTATATAGACATATTTTAGAGTGTAGATTCACTCATTTTGCTCCGTATGTAGTCACTTGTTGAAATCTCTAAAAGACTAATATTTAGGAACAGAAGGAGCACTTTTGAATTCGTGTCATACATGCATGGTTTGGAAAAATAGATGCACTCTACTTATTAGATTGTTGTTGTGTTCGTGTGTGTGTGTGTGGTCATATGCTTGATACATACAAAGTTTTCTCACCTCCATATTGTTCATCTTTTAAATTTGAATTTGCATTGAAAAACTTACTAGGGATACCATGAAATGTGAAATCCATGCTGAGATCACTATATCAAAAACTCACTCTAATTCAACAACTTGTCATAAATCAATTACCACGTTGAGATTAGTATTTGCAAGGAAAATACGGGCATTGTAATACACATAGATTCGTTCGGCAATTTAAAAGGTTCCTTTCATATTCTCGAATGGTAGGACCCAACGGCGTACCAGCCAGACCTTGGCTCGTGTTGATCCTAAAAAAATAAAAACGAGCTCGTGTCCTTCTGGTGGCGTGCGTGGTACGCACATTAGGCAACCCCAACCAGTCGAGCCTCCGCATTTCGAGTCGAAATATCTGGCGGCCAGAATTCCAGCCCTAGGAAATTCTCCTCATGTCCCTGGTCCATAATGACTACCGATGAACAACGGAGGGATGCTTTAGTAACTAGCCAACGTTACCTACCGTGACGAGCACGGTTCAATTCCCTCGGTCGCCGCTCGCCAAGGTCACCCGTCAACTGCATTGCCTAGTACTACTACTACTACTACACCAGGATGAGCACAGAATTGAGCCCGTTTGTTAATGCCTAGTACTTGAGTTAATATATCAGGCAATGCACTGATACGGATGGATTATCCTTTTACTCTGCATATATAACTTGTCTAAAGTCTAACTAAGCAAAATGTTTGACCAAATCCTTTCTTAAGAAATACAACACGACAGATGTATGGCTTGAAAATTTATTGCATGATGCAGGTTATGATATTGTTTCGAATCCTGGATCTTAAATTTTAGAAAATCCAAAAGTGACCATAAATTCTTGAAACTGAGCATGGTCACGTGATATGGCACAAATATTACTTCGTAATTTATTTTCTTCAATTTGAGACAAGCTGCTTATGACAAGTTGCACAAATGAAGAGCCAAGGTATTTTAGAACAAAGACCTGTCACGTTAAGGCGAACGCTTTCACTATTGAAACCATGGGCGTTTACGTGCCGCCAGTCCGGCTTCTCATCAGCAGGTGCCATCCGAGCAAGCATGTGAGTCGACAAGAGGCGTGCGAGCAGACCGTTGTGCCGGCTGACAGGGAGGCATGCGAGCAGACCGGTGTGCAGGCTCACCTGGAGGCGAGCCCTTTGACCAGGCTCAGCCGCCCACCTTCGTCCCCACTGCTCCCACTTTTAATATCGCCGGTGCCGCAGTTTAAAATCAACCCCGCACTACCCAGTATCGCTACAATCTTCTCTCTTCCTCTCCGATTCTCCTATCGTCTACCTCCAACCAGCCTGACCTAAACGTACGCCAATGCCGCATCACGATGGCATGCCCTTAGTCTTCTAGTTTCCTGAGGAAGACACCCAGCCGGAGTCTCAAGAACATAAGGCGCTTTGGGACGAGCTTGAACTAGCCTTGCGGGAAGACGCCGCGCCTGTCCCCGCTCCCGTTCCAGCTCCCATCACCCCGACTGCGCCAGCGCCCATCCCCGTGGCATTGATGGGATGGGAGCTGCACATTGTCGCCGAGCTTGATGCCATGAGGTCCCGCCGACTTTCACATGCCCGTGCACCTGCCAGCGCATGCGCCTGCGCGTGCACTGAGGCGCACGCCCGTGCCGGTACCCGTGCACCTGCCAGCGTATGCGCCTGCGCATGCACTGACGTGCGCGCCCATGCCGGTGCCCGTGCACACGAATGTCTCCGCCGCGCCGTTGACATCGCCTGTCCCCACGCGGGTGCCAGTGCCCCCCTCAGCGGCATGGATGGCCACCATCGACCGCTTCCTTGCACCAACGCCAATCGCCTCCTCCCGCCAGTTGACTCGCTCCGAAGTCCAGAACATTTTGGCCTTCCTTGAAGCTAGGCCAACGTCCAGGAGTATGCCAACAACGGCGCAAGGCGCCGCCGTCGCTGTTGGTCAGTGGCCCCACAACACACAGATCATGGCAGAGGAGCCGCTTCCCAACACAAGACGCCCCTGCCGCCGCCGCTTAATCTAAATTTGCCATGAAAAACGTTCGGATTGCAATGCTTAAAATAGGAACGTTTATCATTTCCGTTTATTTTAGATCGATCATCGTATAATTTAAAGTCGGAGTCAGACTGAACGAAATCTATGGTTTGATCGATTGAGTGTTTTGCTAGAGCCGTATCAAATTAAATATAAAACGTCTTCAAGCCACATGTATTCCTTGTCATCCAACGACCTAGACTGCTTCAATGTCGAGTGCTCAATACATTTAGCGTGCAGTTAATTTCATGCCAAAAATAGTGCTAATCACATAATAACACGCAAATAATATCCTACTTAATATACGCAGGCACTTAATATACTTCCAAATTAATGTGCATTGCACGTACACACTGACTAGTGCTGCTAGTACGTGAAACTGGTGCCATAACTTGTGAACGCGTCCAGATATGGTCAACGGCAACATCGCCCGCGAGTTCTTCGTGTTTGCCCATGCGTCTAAACGCATAAGGGGAGGAGAGAGAGAGCACACATGGAACCCACCAGTAAGTGAAGGCGAATAGTACTAAAAATAATATTACATGTTATCCATTAAATAGGTTGTGGTAATATAAAAACATTATGTGAACAAAGGGAGGTACAACAAACATTGTTGTTCTACGTATGTTGCCTATTGACGTGCGGCTTGAAGGCCCTGGTCGCATGTTCGATCCTCGTCCTTTATTTTTTTAATTTGTATATGGGTCCAAATATGTTTCATGACATGTGGGCCCCTCGGTGTGTAGTCTGTAGCACTTTAATTTGTGGGTCGAAATTTGTTCCATTCCAAGTGGACTATCAGTGTGTAGTTTTGTAGCTTATTTGTAATAATTAAAGAGAACAATAGAGTTTTTTGCAATAATACCATGGTGCGACGTTCAAGGCGAGAAAGGATGTGCGAGAGAGTGATGACCGAGCCAGAGGGAAATCAACTAGGGGAGTTGCGGGGGTTGCAACGGTGTTTGGAGTAGTTGTGGGTCGAATGCTACGAAAATATATTCTAAACCGACCGAAATAAATGCCTACACAAATTAATCCAAGGTTGGAGTGCCCCTCGCAATGTAAATAGCTCCGGCTTTGCGAGGGACAGAGAGGTGGATTCAATGTGTGGAAGATACGGCGTGAGAAAGCGAGGTCAATCGAGAGACATATAGATAGAGAGACAAAGTGAGCGTGGTCCGACATTCATTGAACAGATATATATGCTCCGGAGAGATATTGTCCGATTGAGCTTTTGGCAATGTCATGGTTCTTGATCTGACAGTAGAATGGGGGTAGGAATGTAGAGGCAAGATCCTAGCTATGGAGAAGTTGTACACGCGAGTTTTACGAGTTCAAGCCCTTCTTGGAAGAAGTAACAGCCCTATGTCTCAGAGCCCGGAGGCGGTCGACTGGATTATATGCGTCTGAGTTACACGGGGTGCGAACCCTTGTCCCTGAGGAGGGGGTGGCTTATACAGAGTTCGCCAGACCCCTCCCGCCCTCGGTTACAAAGGTTTTAAGGTACATAAAGGTAGAGACGTTACTAGTAACGCCTGTAATAAAGTACATAAATGACCATTAAAGCTATGACTTAAATCCCGACCGTTGCAGAGTGAGTGGCTCTTAGTCTTCTAGTAGTCGAGTGGTTGTTCGTATGGTCGAGTGTTTTCAAGACTGTCGAGTGGAACATGGCTTTATGGTCGAGTGGACGATGACTTTTCTTTGACTGCTTCTGGTTCTTTAAGAGATGTCCTTGGGGAGGGTATCTTGATCAGATCCATGACCCTACCCTAGGTACATAGCTTCATCATTAGCCCCCGAATGGATCGGGGTTTGAGTGAGGAAGGAGTTGAGAACACTTCCGACTCATTCTTCGTGCTATGAGTATATCTTGCTCTGGATCAATGAACTGAGGGGATAACATCAACTTCTTTTTCAGTCGCCTTGGTCCATTCTTAGTTTTTGTCGAGTGAACTTTCACGGTGGAGTTCCGAATGACGATGTGGAGGATGTTTTCCGTCTGATGAGTTGCTCTGCTCTCCGCGGATTTTGTGGGATTCGAATTTTGGGAAGCGCGCCGGACAGGCGAGACCGTGGTAATCGGGACGGATTAGGCAGGTCGCCTCGATCCCCGCGCCACCTTTTTCGCCATGTATCGCGCGCGTGACTGCTGCGGGATTTGTTTAGATCGTTTGGGCCTACAAGTCAGTCACTCGGGAATGACCTTATAAAAGACACTGGACCGGGCTTTTGAACAGTGCGCCCTCATTCTCTTTCTTCTTCCTTAGACTTCTCTGCCGCGCCCGCTTCCATTCTCGGCGTCGCAACCTCGCTCGGACTCGATCCGCCGCAATGGGAAAAGAGAAAATGGTGGTGTTGGAGCGCGCGAAGAAGGCGACCGCGAAGGCGAAGGGCAAGAGGACCAGCCGGGGTTGATCCTCGTCAAGATCCGGCCTGCCGCCGGGCTGGATCTAGGGCGACTGGATCCACTCGACGATCAGCCAGGACGACCTCAACGACCTGGTGGAGGGGGACTGATCCCCCACGAATCGGCGCGGCTCCCGAGGAACGAGAACGAGCCGCAGCCGCGGGAGGGTGAGTGTGTTCTCCTCGCCACTCACGTCGACTGCGGGTTTTCTTTGCCTCCCCATCCTTTCTTTCGTGGCTTTTTGAACTTCTTCGGGGCTCAACTCCGTCACTTCACTCCAAACACCATAGTTTATCTGGCTGCCTTTGTGTCAATGTGTGAGAATTTCTTGGGTTGTCGACCGCACTGGGGTCTCTTCAAACACATAGTCACCTGTCGCTCCCAGACGGTCAAGAAGGCCAATCCGAGTGATGAGAGGACGCACGTGATCCAGATGTGCGGGGGCCTTGGGATCCAGATGAGGAATAACAGTACCTTCCCAGCGATGATCCTTCCCGACTAGGTCCAGGGCTGGCAGTCAACTTGGTTATACTGTAAGGACCAGCCGACCCCGGGTCAGTCGACTGGACTTCCCCCCTTTTCCCTTGCTCGAGTGGAGAAGCCCTCCTCCTTGAGGGCGATCCCAAAAGAGAAGGCGCGGGTCAAGGCATTGGTCGAGCGGGTCGTCCAACTTGTCCGCGACAGGGTGACTGGGATGGACCTGCTGGAGGTCTTTCTCAGTCGACGCATCCAACCGCTTCAGGCCCGTGACCATCCGATGTGGATGTACTCGGGACTCGAGGACTCCACTCGGATCCACCCGGAGGACGTCAGCGAAGACACGGTGGAGAAGTGGCTGAAGGGAATCACCAGCAACAAAAGACAATCTTCGAGGGTCTAGGAGGGTGATTCCATTCGACCACTCGCGCCAGCCGGAACATGTATGATTCTGCTTTGCCAAGTATCTTCTTGATTCACTGTGTGACACCTTGTTGATGGTCGACTGTACTTCCTTTGCTCGTTGTCCTTTCAGGCTCTCATTGATATGTACTCGATACCCAATGGAGTGCAGGAGCAAGACGTCGAGGAAGGAGCGAGCGGGGGCGAGAGTGGCGAGTGGCACTCGGATGTAGAGGAGGACGAGGAGAGCGACGACTCGAGTGATGACGGAGAGGTCGACTCGCCTCCTCGCAGAGAGCGGAGATCCAAGCACGCTCACGACCCGGCGAGCACCCCGGTCCTGGTGACCGCGCCGACTGGGCAATCTTCGAAGCGCCCCCGGACATCTTCCCCAGCGCTGATTGAGAAGGCTCCAAAGCAGCTCAAGGTTGTGCCGCCTCCTGCGCCCAAAGCATCAAAGGCCACCTACTCCAAACTACAGAAGGCTTTGCCCAGAATCAAAGTGACCGTCCCCACCATCTCCGGGTAATCATCTGATCTGTTCCTTTCGTCGACTCAAGCAACAGAACATAACTGACTGAGTGTGGACATTTGTAGTGTTGCTACATCAGGAACCTCTTCCTACCAGTACCGAGACAAGGAGATGGAAGATGCGATTACCTCCAACCCAGGTAAAAACTCTTATGATCTTGTTTTTGATTACTTGATCGATTGAATTCTAGCGGTTCACTTGGGGTCGACTGAACTTCTCTGCAATTCCACCCAACGTCATCGATCTCCCAGATGACGATGAAGATGTGGCTCCTAGTCCCAAAAAGAACAAAAAGGTAGCGGCTGGTAAGACGTCTCAGCAGGGACCAACGACAACACCAACCGTCTGTCAATCTGAAGACGCGGGCGAGGCCTCTGTAACTTTCGTTGTACCCTTGTCGAGTGAGCGCCCCACACCGTCGACTATACCGGTGTTTCCTTTAGTCGTCCAATCCCCCGCCCTAGAGCTCCAAGCTGCTGCACCTGGGTCATTTGCCCTCTTCTTCACTAGCTACCCTGTTCCGGAAAACCAGTCAGATGCGGCTGCAGAAGCCATCCGTCAGGCTAACGTGATGATGGAGCGGATGAAGACGGTGCACGAGAATAGCCAGGTTGCTTACGACGCCAGCACTACTCTCCGGGCCAATTTCCAGGTAAGTAGACTTTCAACTGACCCTGTTCTATTAGGATATGCTACCCAAAATATTTTCTTCCATACAATCTCCTGTTGTTTGCGTCGAATCTATACACCCACTGGGTGTTTTGTTGTCTTTGGTACTTGCGCTATTCCACTTGGTCTGGGTGAGTAGGATCTGAACCGGTGGGGGCACGCTAAGTGCACCCACTAGGTGTAATCTGTACACCCACTGGGTGTTTTGTTGTCTTTGGTATTTGCGCTCTTCCACTCGGTCTGGGCGAGTAGGATCTGAACCGGTGGGGGCATGCTAAGTGCACCCACTGGGTGTAGTCCCCGAGACCGCAGTCGACTACTGGCAATCGACTGGGGTCTGAGTTCTTTCTTTCTTTCTTTTCTTCCACTCGACCCGGGTGGACCAGTCGAATGAGATCTGAACCGGTGGGGGCACGCTAAGTGCACCCACTGGGTGTAGTCCCCGAGACCACAGTCGACTGCTGGTAGTCGACTGGGGTCTGAATAGTTTTTTTTACTTGACCCGGGCGGACCGGTCGAGTTGGGTCTGAATCAGCGGGGGCACGCCAAGTGCACCCGTTGGGTGTAGTCCCCGAGACCGCAGTCGACTACGTGCAGTCGGCTGGGGTCTAAGTGAACTCCTTAAGTTTTATTCACTCGAAAGTAAATAACCTTTGATCTTGTCGATTGACACGTCTTTTGCCTCCTGCAGAAATCTTGTACTCTCATTTCCAAGTTTGCTGAACTTGAGGAGAAGCAGAGGAAACTCAACCTCGACTTAGAGCAGGCCCAACAGAATTTGAAGAAAGCTCAAGATGAAGCTACTGGTATGGAAGGTAACTGCCTGTCGACTGTTTACGTCGATCGTCTTTTAAAACATTTCTTCGATCTCTTGTTTGATCCGATTGCTTCTTTTGCAGAGAAAGTAAAGTTGGCTTTGAAGAAAAAGGACTCGGACCTCGCAGCTACGCAGAAGGAAGCCCAGGATAAGACTGCCCTAGCCAACCAGAAGCTGGCGTCAGTCGGGGCGTTGGAAGGGGAGGTGAACAAGCTGAAGTCCTGTCTCAATGAGTCTAACCAAGAAGTGAGTCGTCTGAAGAAGGATAAAATTGCCCTGAATGAAAAGCTGGAGTCTGCGGTCCACAAGAGGAATGACATGGAAGCTTATCTGAGAACTCTTGCCAAGAAGCTCTATCTTATGCTGGAAGGTACTTCTTTTAAACCGACTGTGTTGACGATTGCAAACGAATCCTGTCCAGTCGACTCACTAATTTTTTGACCGCATAGTTCTATCAAGACTTTGACGAGGAAACCGGAAGGGTCGAGATGGGTCTGGACCCTATCGCTTCTCCAGTTTGCGACGAAACTGCCATGAACGTGCGCCGACTGGAGTCTCGTGTCGCCAGCGTCACAAGTTACCTCGCGCGTCTAAAGGTGGCAGTCTCACGAGTCGACTCATTTCTCTGGACAAGGGCGACGCTTCAAAATGACCTGGAATCTCTGATGGCTCGACTCGACGAGATCCCCGATCGAGTGCAAGAATGGAAGAAGTCCTCCGCCCGATGTGGTGCTGACGTGGCGCTGTCCTTGCTACGAGTCCACGGCAAGGAAGCCCGTGAAGACAAGCTGGCGACGATCAAGGTCGCCAACACCAAAACGCATGACTTCAAGTCCTTTATGGAGACTTTCATCGCTGATGCCACTCGGATCGCGGATGGGATCGACTTGGACGAATTCGTCGAACCAGCCAGCCCTCCTCCTGTCGAGTGAACAAACTTATGAGATTTGAATCCGTCTTAAATTTGCCTCGGAATGCCGAGTGATTGCTGTAACGGTTAAACTCCTTCGGGCTTGATGCTCAAATACTTTTGATTTGCTGCTTGGAACTTTAGGATTTATCCGAATTGCTTTTGAGTATACTTGCAATTGCTTTTGGGATCTTCTCCGTTGTATATGTGGCGTAACTCAGAGGAGAAGGTTGCAGTCGACCTGCGCTTCGCCGTCCTTACGGACAAGGATGGAGCGTATGTTGTATTTGTGGCGTAGCTCGGAGAAGAGGGACGCGGTCGACCTGCGCCTCGTCGTCCATGCGGACAAGGATGGAGCGTACATTGTATTTGTGGCGTAGCTCAGAGAAGAGGGCCGCGGTCGACCTGCACCTCGTCGTCCTTGCGGACAAGGATTTTATAAACTTAGGCGAGTGCTGGACTGCAGCTAAGCCCCCGAGTGTGAGGATTGCTCACTACTCGGTAGGATTTTACAAACTTAGGCGAGTATTGGACTGCAGCTAAGCCCCCGAGTGGGAGGATTGCTCACCACTCGGTAGGATTTTACGAACTTAGGCGAGTACTGGACTGCAGCTAAGCCACCGAGTGGGAGGATTGCTCACCACTCGGTAGGATTTTACAAACTTAGGCGAGTACTGGACTGCAGCTAAGCCCCCGAGTGGGAGGATTGCTCACCACTCGGTAGGATTTTACAAACTTAGGCGAGTACTGGACTGCAGCTAAGCCCCCGAGTGGGAGGATTGCTCACCACTCGGTAGGATTTTACAAACTTAGGCGAGTACTGGACTGCAGCTAAGCCCCTGAGTGGGAGGATTGCTCACCACTCGGTAGGATTTTACAAACTTAGGCGAGTACTGGACTGCAGCTAAGCCCCCGAGTGGGAGGATTGCTCACCACTTGATAGGATTTTTCAAACTTAGGTGAGTACTGGACTGCAGCTAAGCCCCCGAGTGAGAGGATTGCTCACCACTCGGTAGGATTTTACAAACTTAGGCGAGTACTGGACTGCAGCTAAGCCCCCGAGTGGGAGGATTGCTCACCACTCAGTAGGATTTTACAAACTTAGGCGAGTTCTGGACTACAGCTAAGCCCCCGAGTGGGAGGATTGCTCACCACTCGGTAGGATTTTACAAACTTAGGCGAGTACTGGACTGCAGCTAAGCCCCCAAGTGGGAGGATTGCTCACCACTCGGTAGGATTTTACAAACTTAGGCGAGTACTGGATTGCAGCTAAGCCCCCGAGTGAGAGGATTGCTCACCACTCGATAGGATTTTACAAACTTAGGCGAGTACTGGACTGTAGCTAAGCCCCCGAGTGGGAGGATTTCTCACCACTCGCTAGGATTTTACAAACTTAGGCGAGTACTGGACTGCAGATAAGCCCCCGAGTGGGAGGTTTGCTCGCCACTCGGTAGGATTTTCTTTCGAGCTTAGGAGAAACGGATTCGTGGCTAAGCCTCCCGAGTGAGAGGCTTGCTCATCACTCGGTAGGATTTTCTTTCGAACTTAGGAGAAACAGATTCGCGGCTAAGCCCACCCACTGGGGGATTTTGGAGGTAAATAAAAACAACAACAATCGTGTGAGAAGACTGAAAAGCTCTTGTCTTTGACGAACAAATTACAAAGGTACTTCTTATTACATTTTATTTGAACGAGTGCTTAAGTATAAAAGGGGCGAAGCAGCTCCACGTTCCAAAGCCCGTGGATCGTCCTTCTGATGCTCAACGCTGTAAAGATGGTATGCTCCATTGTGGAGAACTTTGGTGACGATGAAGGGGCCTTCCCAAGTTGGGGCAAGCTTGTGTGGTTTATGTTGATCCACTCGAAGAACCAGGTCTCCCTCTTGAAAGGTTCGACCCCTCACGTTTCTGGCATGGAATCGGCGCAAGTCTTGCTGATAAATGGTCGACCGGATCAAGGCCATCTCTCTTTCCTCCTCTAAGAGGTCGACTGAATCTTGTCGGGCCTGCTCTGCTTCCTCTTTGGAGAAGAGCTCAACTCGGGGTGCGTTGTGGAGCGGGTCACTTGGCAGAACAGCTTCGGCTCCATAGACCAAAAAGAACGGAGTTCGTCCAGTCGACCGATTGGGAGTTGTCCTCAACCCCCAAAGAACTGATGGAAGTTCATCGACCCAAGCGCCTGCTGCGTGTTTGAGATCACGCATCAGTCGGGGTTTCAGTCCTTTGAGAATTAGGCCATTCGCTCTTTCTGCTTGTCCGTTCGACTGCGGGTGAGCGACTGAAGCATAGTCGACTCGTGTGCCTTGAGAAGCGCATAAAGCTCTAAACTCATCAGAATCGAAGTTCGACCCATTGTCAGTGATGATGCGGTGTGGAACTCCATATCTGAATGTCAATTCTCTGATAAAACTGACAGCGGTGCTGGCTTCAAGATTCTTGATAGGTCTAACTTTGATCCATTTGGTAAACTTGTCGACTGCCACGAGCACATGAGTGAAGCCGCTCCTACCAGTTCTCAGTGGCCCAACCATATCCAATCCCCAAACAGCAAAGGGCCAGACGAGGGGAATGGTCTTCAAGGCTGACGCTGGCTTGTGAGACATGTCCGAGTAAAACTGGCAGCCTTCACATCTATCGACTATATCTTTCGCCATTTCATTTGCTCGTGGCCAATAGAATCTGGCTTGGTATGCTTTAGCCACGATGGCCCGAGAGGACGCATGGTGACCATAGGTCCCCGAGTGGATTTCGTTGAGGATCATTCGACCTTCTTCTGGCGTTATGCATCTCTGACCGACTCCAGTCACGCTTTCCCTGAACAGTTTTCCTTTTATCAGAGTAAAGGCCTTGGATCGATGGACGATCTGTCGAGCCTCTTCTTCATCCTCTGGGAGTTCCTTCCTAAGGATGTACGCAATGTATGGCATTGTCCAGTCGGGTGTAACGACTAGCACCTCCATGATTAGATCGACCACGGCTGGGACCTCGACTTCAGTCGGATCTGTGGTGCTCTTAGGCTGCGGGGTCTCTTCAGTAAAAGGATCTTCCTGAACTGTCGGTGTGTGAATATGTTCCAAAGACACATTGCTGGGAATGGCTTCTATCTTGGAACCTATCTTTGCCAAGTCATCGGCTGCTTGATTTTTCAGACGGGGTATGTGATGGAGTTCTAACCCCTCAAACTTCTTTTCCAACTTCCTCACCGCATTGCAGTAACCAGTCATAGCTGAGCTTCTAACGTCCCATTCTTTCATCACTTGATTGACCACCAAATCTGAGTCGCCGTAAACCATGAGGCGACGGACGCCGAGTGAAATGGCCATACGTAACCCATATAGGAGTGCTTCATATTCTGCTTCGTTATTGGAGGAATCGAAGTGAATTTGGAGGACATATCTGAGCTTGTCTCCTTGGGGGGAAACCAGTACCACCCCAGCACCAGAACCATTCAGCATTTTGGATCCATCAAAGAACATGGTCCAGTGCTCCGAGTGAACTTGAGTCGGCAGTTGTTGTTCGATCCACTCGGCGAGGAAATCTGCCACTGCTTGGGACTTGATTGATTTCTCTGCCTCAAGCTTTATATCTAGAGGAGGGAGTTCAATTGCCCATTTTGCCACTCGACCTATTGCATCTCTGTTGTGCAGAATCTTCGACAATGGAGCGTCGCTAATGACTGTAATAGAGTGATCAAAGAAATAGTTTGCAACCTTCTTCGTGGTCATGTAAATCCCATAAACAAGCTTCTGATAGTGTGGATATCTCTGCTTTGATGGAGCCGGAACTTCAGAAATATAATAAACCGAGCGTTGAACTTTATAAGCTTTTCCCTCTTCTTCCCGCTCGACCGTAAGTACTATACTGACGACTTGTCCAGTGGCTGCTATGTAAAGCAGTAAAGGCACTTTGCTGATTGGGGCAGCAAGCACCGGCTGGGTGGAAAGCAGGGCTTTTAGCTCTGCAAATGTTGCATCAGCTTCAGGAGCCCACTCGAACTTATCTGATTTCTTCATCAGTTGGTAAAGAGGCAGTGCCTTTTCACCGAGGCGAGAAATGAATCGACTTAGGGCGGCCAAACAACCAGTAAGCTTCTGGACATCATGCACATGCACAGGGCATTTCATTCGGAGTATAGCACCCACTTTCTCTGGGTTAGCGTCGGTTCCTCGTTCGGAAACGAGAAAATCGACTAATTTTCTGCCTGGAACTCCAAACGTGCATTTTGATGGATTAAGCTTGATATCATACCTTCTAGGGTTGGCAAAGGTTTCAGCAAGGTGAGTCAGTAGGTCGAAACCTTTATGTGACTTGACCACAATATCATCCATGTATGCTTCCACATTCTGACTGATCTGAGTGAGCAGGCACTTCTGAACCTTTACGTGACTTGACCACAATATCATCCATGTATGCTTCCACATTCCACATTCCGACTGATCCAGCGTTCTTCAAACCGAATGGCATAGTGACATAACAGAAGCACCCAAATGGGGTGATGAAAGCTGTTTTTATTTCGTCGGGTCCATACAGACGGATCAGGTGGTACCCGGAGTAGGCATCCAAAAAGGACAAACGCTCGCACCCCACAGTCGAGTCGACTATCTGGTCGATGCGAGGGAGAGGAAAGTGATCTTTCGGGCAGGCCCGATTGATATGTTTGAAGTCGATGCACATGCGAAGTGAATCGTCCTTCTTTTGGACCATGACAACATTAGCTAACCACTCGGAGTGGTAAATCTCACGGATAAACTCTGCTGCCAAAAGCCGAGCCACCTCTTCACCGATTGCCTTCCTCTTCTGTACGGCGGACCGTCGAAGATGTTCTTTGACTGGTTTCACTTTTGGGTCGACTCACAAACGATGCTCGGCCAGTCCCCTGGGAACACCTGGCATGTCCGAAGGTTTCCATGCAAAGATGTCCCAGTTCTCATGGAGGAACTGGGTGAGCGCTTCTTCCTATTTGGAGTTGAGTGTTGTTGAAATGTGGGTCGGAGCAGCATTGGGGTCCGTCAGGTGAATGTGAATCGACTTTGTTTCGCCAGATGACTGGAATGCTGAATCCGTGGCGGGCTTCTTGGCTCGCAACAAATCACTCGGATCTGCATTTTTCTGATATTCCTACAATTCTACTACAGCCATCTGTGCGTCGGCGATCTTTGAGCCCTTCTGGAAGCACTCTTCCTCCTTCTTCCGACTACCAGTGATAGTGATCACCACTTTGGGACCAGGCATCTTCAATTTGAGGTACACGTAACATGGTCAAGCCATAAAACGTGCATAAGCTGGCCTGCCCAGAATAGCATGATAGGCACTCGGAAATCCACAACTTCAAATATCAACTTTTCTTTGTGGTAATTCTTGGAATCAGCGAAAACCATGTCGAGAGCAATCTGGCCGAATCATGCAGCCTTCTTGCCAGGAATGACCCCGTGGAAACTCATATTACTTTCACTGAGTCTGGACATCGGAATGCCCATTCCTTTTAGTGTCTCTGCATACAGTATATTCAGGCCACTGCCACCATCCATCAGAACCTTAGTCAGTCGGGTGCCTTCGATTACTGGGTCGACCACCAACGCTTGCCTCCCAGGGGTGGCTATGTGCGCTGGGTGATCGGACTGGTCGAACGTAATGGCAGTCTGGGACCACTTCAAATAACTGGGTGTCACTGGAGCGACCATGTTCACTTCTCTATTGATGACTTTCAATCAACTTTTATTCTCAACGTCAGGGAAAATCATCAGAGTGGAATTCACATGGGGATAACCATCGTCATCCTCTTCCTCATCCTCAACCTTGTCTGCTTCTTTCTCCTTTTCCTTGGTTTGTTTCTCTCGGAATTGTTGGATTAGGAGTCGATACTGCCGAGTGGTATGCTTCGGGTAAATGAAGTTACCCTCTTCATCTTTTTTGGTGTGGATGTGGCATGGCAAATCCAGCACATCATTTCCATCTTGATTTTTTACTTTCTTGGGGTTCCACGGTCCCTTGGGCTTCCCCTTGAACTTTCCTTGAGTCACAGCTAAGGCTTCACTAGGAGCGGCTGGCTCGACTTTGCGCTTCTGCTTCCGACTGGAGTTTCCTCCTCCGGTTTCATGGGCGACTGTTTTGTGCTTTCCACTCCGGAGTCGGTCTTCTTCTTCACCGTTGGCATACTTGGTGGCAATTTCCATCATCCGAGTCAGAGTCATATCTCCTGTCCGACCGAATTTCAGATTCAACTCCTAATACTTGACGCCTTCTTTAAAGGCACAAATTGCCTGATGATCAGACACATTCTCCACCGTGTGGTGCAATGTGATCCATCTCTGGATATAATCCCTCAAAGTCTCATTCGGTTTCTGAACGCAACACTGTAATTCGGTCAACCCTGCCGGCCGTTTGCAAGTACCTTCGAATGTTCTGACAAATACTCAGGCAAGATCTTCCCAAGTATAAATACTACTAGGTGCTAACTGATTCAACCACGCTCTAGCCGAGCCCTCCAACATCAGAGGAAGGTGTTTCATGGCCACTTCATCATTGCCGCCACCAATCTGGACAGCCACTCGGTAGTCTTCAAGCCAAGTGTCCGGCTTGGACTCACCAGTGAACTTACTGACTCCAGTCGCCAACCTAAAGTTGGGGGGAATCACTGCAGCCCTGATGGCTCTGCTGAAGCACTCTGGACCTGAGACATGCACCCTGCTGCTGGTTGGTAGATCTCTATCATGACCTTCTCGGTGAGCCCTGTTTCTGTCGACCAAGCCCTGAACGAGAATAGATCTCGCATCAAAGCCCGGCTCTCTGGCGTCGACTGGAATCCCTCGTCCAATACTGTGAGGGCGCCTATCATCATGTTGCCGAGGCATGTACGACCCACTCCTTGGGGGAGATGTGGGCACTCGACAATGATCATCGCGATCGACTCGGTGATCATACTGCTCACAGTTTCTGTACTGATCTCGTCGATCTCCATGTCCCTCACGCCTCGGGGGCGATCTTGGGCTGTGAGCCGACTGAACTGTGTCTGCAACCACGGACCTGCTATGGATCCTATTCCACGACTGAGATACTATTGTATTATGCTCTCCTGCCGCATGGAGCAAAGCTCAGATCTGCACCAGACCTCGACCAGCTTCTGACTGGGAAGGTTGGATCGACTCCGCTATCCGGGCTGCAGCTGCGAGATTCTGGATCGGAGTTCGGTATACCTGAATCAGAGGCGGAAAGAGTTGACATCGACTGGATTCGGGAGCATGCTGTCGAGCACGCTCGTCGAGTGCGCGCTAGAGGTTCTCCAGTCGAGTGCGCTCAGCCAAGTTGGCCAGGCGCGCCTCCTCCAAGGCCAGGGCCTCAGGGGTTTCTCCAACGATAGGAGTGTGGAATGCACCCATGTTCCGGCGACGAAGTTCTTCTCTCCGCTGCGAAGAGAGGGGTTCGGGGCGGTACTCTTCATGAACACGTGACGGATCGCCGTCCCCACCGCCTTCTTCTTCACGGGTGAAGCCAAGAGGACTGCGTGGTCCATTGACCATCAAAACTTCCACCGCTGGGTCACTGCTGTCACACTCGGATGCAGTCTCTACGGAGCCAGTCGACAGATCGAACATGCCATAGAGGGTTTCGTCGGGCTCGATTGCCGCGACTTGAGGGGTGGCCGACTGGTGAGCCACCGCATGCTTCACCCACAGCTGAAGCCTTGATCGACCGGAACGTTTGCTCCGGCGGGCCGCGGGGAGGGGAAAAGCTATAGGAGCCGACTGATACTGGGTCGACGGCTGTCGCAGGAGGACGCCGCGGACGCATGCATGAAAGTGTGTTGCTCCGCGGGCGGGGAGTGCGCCGACGTCGAGTGGAGCCTCCTGAAGCCAAGCGGAGTCGTCGGCGACAAACACGAGCGCGCCAAGACGGGTCTCGCGGCCCTCAGCCAAACCTCCGCCTGAAACCATGATGAAGGGGATCGGAAAAAATGCAACCTCTCCAACAAGTCGCTAAGACACCTGCCCACGGTGGGCGCCAACTGTCGTGGTTCTAGATCTGATAGTAGAATGGGGGTAGGAATGTAGAGGCAAGATCCTAGCTATGGAGAAGTTGTACATGCGAGTTTTACGAGTTCAGGCCCTTCTCGGAAGAAGTAACAGCCCTACGTCTCGGAGCCCGGAGGCAGTCGACTGGATTATATGCGTGTGAGTTATAGGGGGTGCGAACCCTTGTCCCTGAGGAGGGGGCTGTCTTATATAGAGTTCGCCAGACCCCTCCCACCCTCAGTTACAAAGATTTTAAGGTACATAAAGGTAGAGACTTTACTGGTAACGCCTGTAATAAAGTACATAAATGACCATTAAAGCTATGACTTAAATCCCGACCGTCGCAGAGTGAGTGGCTCTTAGTCTTCTCGTAGTCGAGTGGTTGTTCGTATGGTCGAGTGTCTTCAAGACTGTCGAGTGGAACATGGCTTTATGGTCGAGTGGACGATGATTTTTCTTCGACTGCTTCTGGTTCTTTAAGAGATGTCCTTGGGGAGGGTATCTTGATCAGATCCATGACCCTACCCTAGGTACATAGCTTCATCAGGCAAGCGTGAGGGCTGTAAGATAGAGCTTGAGAGATGATCCGGTCACAGACGTGCAGATATATTTTGTGCGTGGGAGGAAGCAAGGTCAATCGATCACATAGGGTCGTCGTGCGATCAAAAGAGTGAGACGGGTTGGAGAGAGTGACCTAGATAGACAATGTGCGTGAGAGAGTATACAATGTGAATAGGTCAAATTGGGCTCAAACATGGTGATATGTCGTTTTTGTCCGAGAAAGAGCGAGGTCAATCGAGACATACAAAGAGAGAGAGAGAGAGAGAGAGAGAGAGAGGGAGAGAGAGAGAGATTGAGCGAGCGTGTCCCGCCTTGAGGTCGAAAGAGTGGGGGCGATTTGGATGGACTGACCTATATAGATAATCTGCGTGAGAGAGTATAGAGTGTGTCGATCAAGGCCCGAACAGGGAGATATATCATTTGTGTGTGAAAGAAAACTAGGTTAAACAAGACTCAGATAAAGAGAGCGAGATTGAGCGAGTGTGGCCCATCGTGCGGAAGAAAGAGTGAGACAGTCTCGAGGGAGTGACCTGGATAGACAACGTGCGTGCATGCGCACGAGAGGTTGGGGGGCTAGATAGGCAGTGCATGTATTTAGCGCGAGAGGGTGAGAGGGAGAGGGAGAGAGAGCTCGGCATGGGGTGCAATGGCGGGTGTGTGAGGTAAATACATTTGGTAACAGAGTGGAAAAGGGGGGTTGTGTAGTTGAGAGAGTTAGAGATCGAAACATGAAGAGAAAGAATGAATGTGTGTTGGAAACCGATAGCTTCCTAAGGTGGTTCGGAGAGGAAGATTGACCGATACAGGAAGTATGTAGCGTGTGTGTGGGGGGGGGCTAAAAACAACATTTGAATGTAGATAGTACGAGACTTAATATCGATGTCTCAATTCAGTGTACATTGTAAGATTTGAACTAAGGACCATGCATATGGGTAATTATTTCAAATTCGTGCCATACTAGGTTTCGAAAAGTTGACATTGACTCGATTTGTTGTGCTATTTTGTAGGTCATATGTTTGAATCCATCCAAAAGTTTTCTCACTACCATGGTGTTCATCATATACATATGAATTTGTATTGAAAAAGTAGCATGGATACAGTGAAATGCGAAATCCACGTTAGAATTGGAGATCGCTATGTGACACACACTCTAATTCAAATAAGTAATTATGTGACACACACTCTAATCCACGTTAGTGTGGATACCATGGATACCATTTCGTTTTTTTAAATAACTCCTCATTAATTAATTTATAGTATCTCGTTTGGAATAACTAATTATTTGCAAGGAAAACACGGGCATGGTAATACATACAGATTAATTTGCAAATGAAAGAAGATTCGTTTGCATTCTCAAATCTCCTCTCAAATGTAGGCGCACTAGGCAGACCAGGGTCGTGTCGTGGTGGTCGCGTGTGTCACACGGTGGCTTAGCACCTGATACGTCTCCAATGTATCCATAATTTTTTATTGTTCCATGCTATATTATATCTTGTTTTGGACATTATTGGGATTTAATATACACTTTTATATTATTTTTGGGACTAACCTATTAATCGGAGGCCCGGCCCAGAATTGTTGTTTTTTGCCTATTTCAGAGTTTCGCAGAAAAAGAATATCAAACGGAGTCCAAACGGAATGAAACCTTCGGGAACGTGATTTTTGCAACAAATGTGATCCAGAGGACTTGGACCATACGTCAAGACATCAACCAGGAAGGCACGAGGTAGGGGGCGCGCCTACCCCCCCCCCCCCCAGGCGCGCCATCCACCCTCGTGGGGCCCATGTTGCTCCACCGACGTACTCCATCCTCCTATATATACCTACGTACCCCCAAACTACCAGATACGGAGCCAAAACCCTAATTCCACCGCCGTAACTTTCTGTATCCACGAGATCCATCTTGGGGCCTTTTCCGGAGCTCCGCCGGAGGGGGCATCGATCATGGAGGGCTTCTACATCAACACCATAGCCCATCTGGTGAAGTGTGGGTAGTTTACTTCAGAACTACAGGTCCATAGTTATTAGCTAGATGGCTTCTTCTCTCTTTTTGGATCTCAATACAAAGTTCTCCCCCTCTCTTGGGGAGATCTATTCGATGTAATCTTCTTTTGCGGTGTGTTTGTTGAGATCGATGAATTGTGGGTTTATGATCAAGTTTATCTATGAACAATATTTGAATCTTCTCTGAATTCTTTTATGTATGATTGGTTATCTTTGCAAGTCTCTCCGAATTATCAGTTTGGTTTGACCTACTAGATCGATCTTTCTTGCAATGGGAGAAGTTCTTAGCTTTGGGTTCAATCTTGCGGTGTCCTTTCCTAGTGACAGTAGGGGCAGCAAGGCACGTATTGTATTGTTGCCATCGAGGATAACAAGATGGGGTTTATATCATATTGCATGAGTTTATCCCTCTAAATCATGTCATCTTGCTTAAAGTGTTACTGCCTTTGGAGCATGGAATGCAAAAACTTGAAATTATCGAAAATAAAGTTGCTGCCATTGAGTTAATTGAAAATTTCGATAAAAAGATCCACAACAAAATTACCCAATATGGATCTAAAGTAGGAGTAACTTTGAAAAATATTAAAGAGAAGGAACCTATAGTTAATGAAAGAATATATCATGATTCCACTAGAATCGATAAATTTGAGGGTATCATTACCAACTTGGGAACCACTTTTTCTTCCGTAAAGAATACTCCAAGTCCTCCAACTAAAATTGCCAAGCTTATGTATGTTCCTAAAAATAAAGGTGAATCCTCTAACAAAGAAACTGCGGATCTCAAATCTATAAGTATTCATCCTAATCTTTTTGCTATCATTAAGGAACCATTTGCTACTAATGATTTTTTCAATCTTGTACCTAGAAGTTTGATTATTGATAAAAGGAAAGAAACTCCTAAAGGTGATAGATGTCTCATTAAAGAATTGCCTACCAAAGATGGCAATACCTAGATCTATCCTTGCTTTTCATGCCTAGCTAGGGGTGTTAAACGATAGCGCTTGTTGGGAGGCAACCGAATTTTATTTTTATTCCTTGCTTTTTGATCCTGTTTAGTAATAAATAATTTATCTAGCCTGTGTTTTAGTTGTGTTTTTTTGTGTTTAATTAGTGTTTGTGCCAAGTAGAACCGTTGGGAAGACTTGGGGAAAGTCTTGTTAATCTTGCTGTAAAAAACGGAAACTTTAGCGCTCACGAGAACTGCTGCCATTTTTTTGGAAAGTGATATTTAGTTAATTCTTTTTTAAGATGATTAATAGATAAATTCCTCATGTCCAGCAATTTATTTTAGAATTTTTGGGGTTCCAGATCTTGCGCTAGCTACACATTACTACAGATTGTTCTGTTTTTGACAGATTCTGTTTTTCGTGTGTTGTTTGCTTATTTTGATGAATCTATGGCTAGTAAAATAGTTTACAAACCATAGAGAAGTTGGAATAAAGTAGGTTTAACACCAATATAAATAAATAATGAGTTCATTACAGTAACTTCAAGTGGTCTTTTGTTTTTTTTCGCTAACGGAGCTCACGAGATTTTCTACTTTAAGTTTTGTGTTGTGAAGTTTTCATGTTTTGGGTAAGGATTTGATAGATTATGGAACAAGGAGTGGAAAGATCCTAAGCTTGGGGATGCCCATGGCACCCCCAAGATAATCTGAGGACACCTAAAAGCCAAATCTTGGGGATGCCCCGGAAGGCATTGCTACCTCTTGAGCACTGCGTTGGATTTCCCCGAAGAGGAAGGGATGATGCAGCAAAGTAGCGTAAGTATTTCCCTCAGTTTTTGAGAACCAAGGTATCAATCCAGTACGAGGCTACGCTTGAGTCCCTCGTACCTACACAAAAACAATAGCTCAACGCAACCAACGCACTTAGGGGTTTTCAATCCCTTCACGGTCACTTACGAAAGTGAGATCTGATAGAGATAATAAATAATATTTTTTTGGTATTTTTGGTATAGAGATGCAAAGTAAAAAGTAAAAGCAAAGTAAAAGCAAAGCAATAATAAAGTGATGGAGATTGATATGATGAGAAAGAGACCCGGGGGCCATAGGTTTTACTAGTGGATTCTCTCAAGAGCATAAGTATTCTACGGTGGGTGAACAAATTACTGTTGAGCAATTGACAGAATTGAGCATAGTTATGAGAATATCTAGGTATGATCATGTATATAGGCATCACGCCCGAGACAAGTAGACCGAAACGATTCTGCATCTACTACTATTACTCCACTCATCAACCGCTATCCAGCATGCATCTAGAGTATTAAGTTAAAAACAGAGTAACGCCTTAAGCAAGATGACATGATGTAGAGGGATAGTTTCATGCAATATGATAAAAAAACATCTTGTTATCCTCGATGGCAAAGATACAATACGTGCCTTGCTGCCCCTTCTGTCACTGGGAAAGGACACCACAAGATCGAACCCAAAGCTGAGCACTTCTCCCATGGCAAGAACAACCAATCTAGTAGGCCAAACCAAACTGATAATTCGAAGAGACTTGCAAAGATAACCAATCATACATAAAAAATTCAGAGAAGATTCAAATATTATTCATAGATAGACTTGATCATAAACCCACAATTCATCAGTCTCAACAAACACACCGCAAAAAGAAGGTTACATCGAATAGATCTCCACGAGAAAGGGGGAGAACATTGTATTGAGATCCAAAAAGAGAGAAGAAGCCATCTAGCTACTAAATATGGACCCGTAGGTCTGAAGTAAACTATTCACACTTCATCGGAGGGGCTTGGATGATGATGTGGAAGCCCTCCGTGATCGATGCCCCCTCCGGCGGAGCTTTGGAACAGGCCCCAAGATGGGATCTCGTGGATACAGAAAGTTGCGGCGGTGGAATTAGGTTTTTGGCTCCGTATCTGATCATTTGGGGTACGTGGATATATATAGGAGGAAGAAGTACGTCGGTGGAGCTTCAAGGGGCCCACGAGGTAGGGGGCGCGCCCTCCACCCTCGTGACCACCTCGTGGCTTTCTTGATGGAGGGTCCAAGTCTCATGGATCTTATCTGATGAGAAAATCACGTTTCCGAAGGTTTCATTCCGTTTGGACTCCGTTTGATATTCCTTTTCTTCGAAACCCTAAAACAGGCAAAAAACAGCAATTCTGGGCTGGGCCTCCGGTTAATAGGTTAGTCCCAAAAATAATATAAAAGTGGATAATAAATCCCAATAATGTCCAAAACAGTAGATAATATAGCATGGAGCAATCAAAAATTATAGATACGTTGGAGACATATCAAGCATCCCCAAGCTTAATTCCTGCTCGTCCTCGAGTAGGTAAATGATAAAAACAGAATTTTTGATGTGGAGTGCTACTTGGCATAATTTCATTGTAAATCTTCTTAATTGTGGTATGAATATTCCAATTCAAAAGATTCAAGACAAAAGTTCATGTTGACATAAAAATAATAATACTTCAAGCATATTAACAAAGCAATTATGCCTTCTCAAAATAACATGGCCAAAGAAAGCTATCCCTACAAAATCATATAGTCTGGCTATGCTATATCTTCATCACACAAAGTATTTAAATCATGCACAACCCCAATGACAAGCCAAGCAATTGTTTCATACTTTTGACATTTTCAAAACTTTTTTGATCTTCACGCAATACATGAGCGTGAGCCATGGATATAGCACTATATGTGGAATAGAATGGTGGTTGTGGAGAAGACAAAAAGGGAGAAGATAGTCTCACATCAACTAGGCGTATCAACGGGCTATGGATATGCCCATCAATAGGTATCAATGTGAGTGAGTAGGGATTGCCATGCAATGGATGCACTAGAGCTAGAAGTATATCAAAGCTCAACAAAAGAAACTAAGTGGGTGTGCATCCAACTCGCTTGCTCACGAAGACCTAGGGCATTTTGAGGAAGCCCATCATTGGAATATACAAGCCAAGTTCTATAATGAAAAATTCCCACTAGTATAAGAAAGTGACAGAATGAGTGACTCTCTATCATGAAGATCATGGTGCTACTTTGAAGCACAAGTGTGGTAAAAGGATAGTAACATTGTCCCTTCTCTCTTTTTCTCTCATTTTTTTATTTGGGCCTTTCTCCTTTTTTATGGCCTCTTTTTTTCGTCCGGAGTCTCATCCTGACTTGTGGGGGAATCATAGTCTCCATCATCCTTTCCTCACTTGGTACAATGCTCTAAAAATGATGATCATCACACTTTTATTTTTCTCACAACTCAACAATTACAACTCAATACTTAGAACAAAATATGACTCTATATGAATGCCTCCGGCGGTGTACCGGGATATGCAATGAATCAAGAGTGACATGTACGAAAGAATTATGAACGGTGGCTTTGCCACAAATACAATGTCAACTACATGATCATGCTAGCAATATGACAATGATGGAGCGTGTCATAATGAACGGAATGGTGGAAAGTTGCATGGCAATATATCTCGGAATGGCTATGGAAATGCCATGATAGGTAGGTATGGTGGCTGTTTTGAGGAAGGTATTTGGTGGGTGTATGATACCGGCGAAAAGTCTGCGGTGTTAGAGAGGCTAGCAATGGTGGAAGGAAGGAAAGTGCGTATAATCCATGGACTCAACATTAGTCATAAAGAACTCATATACTTATTGCAAAAATCTAGAAGTTATCAAAGCAAAGTATTACGCGCATGCTCCTAGGGGGATAGATTGGTAGGAAAAGACCATCGCTCGTCCCCGACCGCCACTCATAAGGAAGAAAATCAATAAATAAATCATGCTCCGACTTAATCAAATAACGGTTCACCATACGTGCATGCTACGGGAATCACAAACATTAACACAAGCATTTATCAAATTCACAACTACTCAACTAGCATGACTCTAATATCACCATCCTCGTATCTCAAAACAATTATCAAGCATCAATTTTTTCTTAGTATTCAACTCACTCAAAAGAAAGTTTTGCAAATCTTGAATACCAAGCATATTATTATTAAGCAAATTACCATGCTATTAATACTCTCAAAATAATCTAAGTGAAGTATCAGAGATCAATGGTTTCTATAAAACAAATCCACCACCGTGCTCTAAAAGATATAAGTGAAGCACTAGAGCAAAATTATATAACTCAAAAGATATAAGTGAAGCACATAGAGTATTCTATCAAATTCCAAATTATGTATGACTCTCTCAAAAGGTGTGTACAGCAAGAATGATTGTGGTAAACTAAAAAGCAAAGACTCAAATCATAAAAGATGCTCCAAGCAAAACACATATCATGTGGTGAATAAAAATATAGCTCCAAGTAAAGTTACCGATAGAAGTAGACGAAAGAGGGGATGCCTTCCGGGGCATCCCCAAGCTTTGGCTTTTAGGTGTCCTTAGATTATCTTGGGGGTTCCATGGGCATCCCCAAGCTTAGGCTCTTGCCACTCCTTGTTCCATAATCCATCAAATCTTTACCCAAAACTTGAAAACTTCACAACACAAAACTTAAAGTAGAAAATCTCATGAGCTCCGTTAGCGAAAGAAAACAAAAGACCACTTCAAGGTACTGTAATGAACTCATTATTTATTTATATTGGTGTTAAACCTACTGTATTCCAACTTCTATATGGATTATAAACTATTTTACTAGCCATAGATTCATCAAAATAAGCAAACAACACACGAAAAACAGAATCTGTCAAAAACAGAACAGTCTATAGTAATCTGTAGCTAGCGCAAGATCTGGAACCCCAAAAATTCTAAAATAAATTTCTGGACGTGAGTAATTTATCTATTAATCATCTGAAAAAATAATTAACTAAATAGCACTCTTCAAATTAAAATGACAGCAGTTCTCGTGAGCGCTAAAGTTTCTGTTTATTACAGCAAGTTCAACTAGACTTTCCCCAAGTCTTCCCAACGGTTCTACTTGGCACAAACACTAATTAAAACAAAAAACACAACCAAAACAGAGTCTAAATAATTTATTTATTACTAAACAGGAGCAAAAATCAAGGAATAAAAATAAAATTAGGTTGCCTCCCAACAAGCGCTATCGTTTAACGCCCCTAGCTAGGCATAACAAGCAAGAATATATCTAGGTATTGCCATCTTTGGTAGGCAATCCATAAGTGGCTCTCATGATAGATTCATTTGGTAATTTTATTTACTTTCTAGGGAAGTGTTCCATGCCATTTTTTAATGGAAATTGGAATCTAATATTCCCTTCCTTCATATCAATAATTGCACCAACTGTTCTAAGGAAAGGTCTACCAAGAATAATAGGGCAAGAAGGATTGCAATCTATATCAAGAACGATAAAATCTACGGGAACATAATTCCTATTTGCAACAATAAGAACATCATTAATTCTTCCCATAGGTTTCTTAATAGTGGAATCCGCAAGATGCAAGTTTAGAGAGCAATCATCAAAATCACGGAAATCTAGCAAATCACACAAAGTTTTGGGAATAGTAGAGACACTAGCACCCAAATCACACAAAGCATAAAACTCATGACCTTTAATTTTAATTTTAATAGTTGGTTACCACTCATCATAAAGTTTTCTAGGGATAGAAACTTCCAATTCAAGTTTTTCTTCATAAGATTTCATCAAGGCATCAACGATATGTTTAGTAAACGCTTTATTTTGACTATAAGCGCGAGGAGAATTTAGCACGGATTGCAACAAGGAAATACAATCAATCAAAGAGCAATTTTCATAGTTAAATTCCTTGAAATCCATAATAGTGGGTTTAGCAACATCTAGGGTTTTAATTTCTTCAATCCCACTTTTATCAAATTTAGCGTCAAGATCAACAAATTCCGAATTCTTAGAACGCCTTCTAGGCAAAGGTGGATCATATTCAGTCCCATCATTATCAAGATTCATATTGCAAAACAAAGATTTAATAGGGGACACATCTATAACTTTTAGATCTTCATCATTATTTTCATAGGAATCCGGTTTAGCGGCCATCTTATTGACTAAGGTAGCTTGCATATCTGAAATTTCAGCAGTTAATTTTTCAAGACGAGCAATTTGGGATCTTATACCATCAAATTCTTTAGACATATCATCGAGCTCTTTATTCATCTAACTCATAAAACCTTTTTGTTCCTTAAGCTCATTTCTAAAAAATTATTATGCTCAAACTGCAAAACCATACAGTCGCAAAAAAACTGCAAAACCGTAAACTTCCTGACGTTGTTTTCGATCTCCTATAACCTTTTAAGGTGAAGATCAACGAATCTAGGAAGAGCCATCGCGAAAAACAAGCACACTAACACACAAGCAAAAGAGGCAAATAGAGAAAAAGAGGGAGGATAGAGAGAGAGGGCGAATAAAACAGCAAGGGTGAATTGGGGGGAGAGGAAAACGAGAGGCAAATGGCAAATAATTTAATGCGGGAGATAGGGATTGTGATGGGTACTTGGTATGTTGACTTTTGCGCAGACTCCCCGGCAACGGCGCCAGAAATACTTCTTGCTACCTCTTGAGCACTATGTTGGATTTCCCCGAAGAGGAAGGGATGATGCAGCAAAGTAGCGTAAGTATTTCCCTTAGTTTTTGAGAACCAAGGTATCAATCCAGTAGGAGGCTACGCTCGAGTCCTTCGTACCTACACAAAAACAATAGCTCAACGCAACCAATGCGCTTAGGGGTTGTCAATCCCTTCACGGTCACTTACGAAAGTGAGATCTGATAGAGATAATAAATAGTATTTTTAATAAATAATACTTTTTTGGTATTTTTTATATAGAGATGCAAAGTAAAAAGTAAAAGCAAAGCAATAACAAAGTGATGGAGATTGATATGATGAGAAAGAGACCCGGGGGCCATAGGTTTCACTAGTGGCTTCTCTCAAGAGCATTAGTATTCTACGGTGGGTGAACAAATTACTGTTGAGCAATTGACAGAATTGAGCATAGTTATGAGAATATCTAGGTATCATCATGTATATAGGCATCACGTCCGAGACAAGTAGAACGAAACGATTATGCATCTACTACTATTACTCCACTCATCGACCGCTATCCAGCATGCATCTAGAGTATTAAGTTAAAAATAGAGTAACGCCTTAAGCAAGATGACATGATGTAGAGGGATAGTTTCATGCAATATGATAAAAAAACCATCTTGTTATCCTCAATGGCAACGATACAATACGTGCCTTGCTGCCCCTTCTGTCACTGGGAAAGGACACCACAAGATCGAACCCAAAGCTAAGCACTTCTCCCATGGCAAGAACAACCAATCTAGTAGGCCAAACCAAACTGATAATTCGAAGAGACTTGCAAAGATAACCAATCATACATAAAAAATTCAGAGAAGATTCAAATATTATTCATAGATAGACTTGATCATAAACCCACAATTCATCGGTCTCAACAAACACACCGCAAAAAGAAGGTTACATCGAATAGATCTCCACGAGAGAGGGGGAGAACATTGTATTGAGATCCAAAAAGAGAGAAGAAGCCATCTAGCTACTAACTATGGACCCGTAGGTCTGAAGTAAACTACTCACACTTCATCAGAGGGGCTTGGATGATGATGTGGAAGCCCTCCGTGATCGATGCCCCCTCCGACGGAGCTCCGGAACAGGCCCCAAGATGGGATCTCGTGGATACAAAAAGTTGCGGTGGTGGAATTAGGTTTTTGGCTCCATATCTGATCATTTGGGGGTACGTGGATATATATAGGAGGAAGAAGTACGTCGGTGGAGCTTCGAGGGGCCCACGAGGCAGGGGCGCACCCTAGGAGGGCGCCCTCCAACCTTGTGACCACCTCGTGGCTTTCTCGACGGAGGGTCCAAGTCTCCTAGATCTTATCTGATGAGAAAATCACGTTTCCGAAGGTTTCATTCCGTTTGGACTCCGTTTGATATTCCTTTTCTTCGAAACCCTAAAACAGGCAAAAAACAGCAATTCTGGGCTGGGCCTCCGGTTAATAGGTTAGTCCCAAAAATAATATAAAAGTGGATAATAAAGCCCAATAATGTCCAAAATAGTAGATAATATAGCATGGAGCAATAAAAAATTATAGATACGTTGGAGACGTATCAGGCATCCCCTCTTTTGTCTACTTCCATCGGTAACTTTACTTGGAGCTATATTTTTATTCACCACATGATATGTGTTTTGCTTGGAGCGTCTTGTATGATTTGAGTCTTTATTTGTTAGTTTACCACAATCATCCTTGTTGTACACACCTTTTGAGAGAGACACACATGATTCGGAAATTATTAGAATACTCTATGTGCTTCACTTATATCTTTTGAGTTATATAGTTTTGCTCTAGTACTTCACTTATATCCTTTAGAGCACGGTGGTGGATTTGTTTTATAGAAACTACTGATCTCTCATGCTTCACTTAGATTTTTTTGAGAGTCTTAAATAGCATGGTAATTTGCTTAAATAATCCTAATATGTTGTCGGTGTACTAGAGTAGGGGTACCCTAGTATCCCGAACTTGTGCACGAGCAGTCGCAGCATCCTGCGGCAAGGCTTGCCGGGTGACCACCAAGGTCCTCTGTGGTTCCTTTGGAGCCATTCAAGGACAAAGTATCCAAGCCAAGGAGACAAGACCCCGGCAAGAGGAGCTTGCCGGGAAGGCCAACCAAGGCATCTCAAGGAACTTGCCGCGACGCGCCACGCGTCCCGGCAAGGCCCGGTGAGCGACAAGCTCCCGGACGCGACAAGACAACGACCGCGGCAAGGCGCTTGCCGCGGCAAGCCACCACTCTGTGCCCGCGCTCCAGCACATCCACCAACATGTCGCTCTGGGACCCTTCCAGGCGTACATGGCGGGAGGCTGTGCAGCCAGCGGTGCATGGTGGCAAGCGGCACTGACAAGATTGCCATCGTGGCGAGCGGTGGCATCCCTGACGGTCCCTTTTGCACTATTTAGGCGATGCAGACGGGCATTTAATGCCCTGGTCCCCTGCCGTCAGGGTTAGGTATGATACACTGTAGTAGGTAGCTGTACCAACCGCAACACCTTTCCATTTTTACCCTTGTCTATGTTGCCACCTGTCGGTGACCCCTTGAGCATATAAAAGGAGGCCCATGCGCAACATAGAGGGGGGAGAGGAAGAGAACACTCAGGCTCGGTATCGTTGGCTGCTGGGGTGTACTGTAGCACTCCGCGCTCCCGAGCAAGAACTCAATACAAACCACAAAGCAGGAGTAGGGTTTTACGCATCCGTGCAGCCCGAACCTGGGTAAATTGCTCGTGTGCTTCGCCTCGATCCGCTCTTCGTGCGACCCTCGCCCCCACCGAACCAAAAGGGACTCGGTCCGCCGGTCCCATAGGTGCTCGTGGATTAGTCCCCCGACATATGCTAGGTATTCAATATTGGTAAAAAAATCTTATGAGTGTGTTGAATACTATGAGAAGTTTGATACTTGATAATTGTTTTGAGATATGGAGATGGTGATATTAGAGTCATGCTAGTTGAGTAGTTGTGAATTTGAGAAATACTTGTGTTAAAAGTTTGTTATTCCCGTAGCATGCACGTATGGTGAACCGTTATGTGATGAAGTCGGAGCAAGATTTATTTATTGATTGTCTTCCTTATGAGTGGCGGTCGGGGACGAGCGATGGTCTTTTCCTACCAATCTATCCCCCTAGGAGCATGCGTGTAATACTTTGCTTTGATAACTTGTAGATTTTTGCAATAAGTATATGAGTTCTCTATGACTAATGTTGAGTCGATGGATCATACGCACTCTCACCCTTCCACCATTGCTAGCCTCTCTAATACCGCACACCTTTCGCCAGTATCATACACCACCATATACCTTCCTCAAAACAGCCACCATACGTACCTATCATGGCATTTCCATAGCCATTTCGAGATATATTGCCATGCAACTTACCACCGTTCCGTTTATTATGACACACTTCATAATTGTCGTATTGCTTTGCATGATCATGTAGTTGGCATTGTATTTGTGGCAAAGCCACCGTTCATAATTCTTTCATACATGTCATTCATGAGTCATTGCATATCCCGGTACACCGCCGAAGGCATTCACATAGAGTCATATTTTGTTCTAAGTATTGAGTTGTAACTGTTGAGTTGTAAGAAAATAAAAGTGTGATGATCTTCATTATTAGAGCATTGTCCCAGTGAGGAAAGGATGATGGAGACTATGATTCCCCCACAAGTCGGGATGAGACTCCGGACGAAAAAAAAGAGGACATAAAAAAGGCCCAAATAAAAAATAAAAAAATGAGAGAAAAAGAGAGAAGGGGCAATGCTACTATCCTTTTACCACACTTGTGCTTTAATGTAGCACCATGATCTTCATAATAGAGAGTCTCCTATGTTATCACTTTCATATATTAGTAGGAATTTTTCATTATAGAACTTGGCTTGTATATTCCGATGATGGGCTTCCTCAAAATGCCCTAGGTCTTCGTGAGCAAGCGAGTTGGATGCACACCCACTTAGTTCCTTTTGTTGAGCTTTCATATACTTATAGCTCTAGTGCATCCGTTGCATGGGAATCCCTACTCACTCACATTGATACCTATTGATGGGCATCTCCATATCCCATTGATACACCTAGTTGATGTGAGACTATCTTCCCTTTTGTCTTCTCCACAACCACCATTCTATTCCACATATAGTGTTATGTCCATGGCTCACGCTCATGTATTGCGTGAAGATTGAAAAAGTTTGAGAACACCAAAAGTATGAAACAATTGCTTTGCTTGTCATCGGGGTTGTGCATGATTTAAATACTTTGTGTGGTGAAGATTGAGCATCGCCAGATTATATGACTTTGTAGGGATAACTTTCTTTGGCCATGTTATTTTGAGAAGACATAATTGCTTAGTTAGTATGCTTGAAGTATTATTATTTTTATGTCAATATTAAAAAAAATTCTTGAATCTTTCGGATCTTAATATTCATACCACAATTAAGAAGAATTACATTGAAATTATGCCAAGTAGCATTCCACATCAAAAATTCTGTTTTTATCATTTACCTACTCGAGGACGAGCAGGAATTAAGCTTGGGGATGCTTGATACGTCTCCAACGTATCTATAATTTTTTATTCCTCCATGCTATATTATATTCTGTTTTGGACATTATTGGGCTTTATTATTCACTTTTATATTATTTTTTGGACTAACCTATTAACCGGAGGCCCAGCCCAGAATTGCTATTTTTTGCCTATTTTAGAGTTTCGCAGAAAAAGAATATCAAACGGAGTCCAAACGGAATGAAACCTTCGGGAACGTGATTTTTGGAACGAACATGATCCAGGAGACTTGGACCCTACATCAAGCAACCAACAGGGAAGCCATGAGGTAGGGGGCGCGCCTACCCCCCCCCCCCAGGCGCGCCCTCCACCCTCGTGGGCCCCCTGTTGCTCCACCGACACACTCCTTCTTCCTATATATACCTACATACCCCAAAACAATCAAATACGGAGCCAAAACCCTAATTCCACTGCAGTAACTTTCTGTATCCACAAGATCCCATCTTGGGGCTTATTCTGGAGCTCCGCCGGAGGGGGCATCGATCACGGAGGGCTTCTACATCAACACCATAGCCCTTCCGATGAAATGTGAGTAGTTTACCTCAGACCTTCGGGTCCATAGTTATTAGCTAGATGGCTTCTTCTCTCTTTTTGGATCTCAATACAATGTTCTCCCCCTCTCTCGTGGAGATCTATTCAATGTAATCTTCTTTTTGCGGTGTGTTTGTTGAGACTGATGAATGTGGGTTTATGATCAAGTTTATCTATGAACAATATTTGAATCTTCTTTGAATTCTTTTATGTATGATTGGTTATCTTTGCAAGTCTCTTTGAATTATCAATTTGGTTTGGCCTACTAGATTGATCTTTCTTGCAATGGGAGAAGTGCTTAGCTTTGGGTTCAATCTTGCGGTGTCCTTTCCCAGTGACAGTAGGGGCAGCAAGGCACGTATTGTATTGTTGCCATCAAGGATAACAAGATGGGGTTTTATCATATTGTATGAATTTATCCCTCTACATCATGTCATCTTGCTTAAAGCGTTACTCTGTTCTTATGAACTTAATACTCTAGATGCATGCTGGATAGTGGTCGATGTGTGGAGTAATAGTAGTAGATGCAGGCAGGAGTCGGTCTACTTGTCTCGGACGTGATGCCTATATACATGATCATACCTAGATATTCTCATAACTATGCTCAATTCTGTCAATTGTTCAACAGTAATTTGTTTACCCACCGTGAATACTTATGCTCTCGAGAGAAGCCACTAGTGAAACCTATGGCCCCCGGGTCTATCTTCCATCATATTAATCTTCCGACACTTAGTTATTTCCATTGCCTTTTATTTTACTTTGCATCTTATCATAAAAATACCAAAAATATTATCTTATCATATCTATCAGATCTCACTCTCGTAAGTGACCGTGTAGGGATTGACAACCCCTTATCGCGTTGGTTGCGAGGATTTATTTGTTTTGTGTAGGTGCGAGGGACTCGCGCGTAGCCTCCTACTGGATTGATACCTTGGTTCTCAAAAACTGAGGGAAATACTTACGCTACTTTGCTGCATCACCCTTTCCTCTTCAAGGGAAAACCAACGCAGTGCTCAAGAGGTAGCAATGTTCACCATTGATGACTACCCCATCTCACGTGATGATCAGACATGGGTTAGTTGATTTGGATCACGTATCACTTAGATGACTTGAGGGATGTCTATCTAGGTGGGAGTTCTTAAGTAATATGATTAATTGAACTTTAATTTATCATGAACTTAGTACTTGATAGTTTTTGCATATCTATGTTGTTGTAGATCAATGGCCCGAGCTACCGTTCCCCTGAATTTTAATGTGTTCCTAGAGAAAGGTAAGTTGAAAGATGATGGTAGCAACTACACGGACTGGGTCCATAACTTGAGGATTATCCTCATTGTTGCATAGAAGAATTATGTCCTTGATGTACCGCTAGGTGAAAGTCCTGTTGTAGGAGCAGATGCTGATGTTTTGAACGTCTGGCAAGCTCGATCTGATGACTACTCGATAGTTCAGTGTGCCATGCTTTAAGTCTTAGAACCAGGACTTCAAAGACGTTTTGAACGTCATGGAACATATGAGATGTTCCAAGAGTTGAAGTTAATATTTCAAGGAAATGCCCAGGTTGAGAGATATGATGTCTCCAACAAGTTTTATAGCTGCAAGATGGAGGAGAACAGTTCTGTCAGTGAACACATACTCAAAATGTTTGGGTATTATAATCACTTGACTCAGCTGGGAGTTGATCTTCTAGTTGATTGTGTCATTAACAGAGTTCTTCAATCACTGCCACCAAGCTACAAAGGCTTCGTGATGAACTATAATATGCAAGGGATGAACAAGACAATTCCCGAGCTCTTCGCAATGCTTAAGGCCATGGAGGTAGAAATCAAGAAGGAGCATCAAGTGTTGATGGTTAACAAGACCACTAGTTTCAAGAAAAAGGGCAAGGGAAAGAAAGGGAACTTCAAGAAGAATGGCAAGCAAGTTGCTACTCCCGGGAAGAAGCCCAAAGCTAGACCCCAGCCTGAAACTGAGTGCTTGTACTGCAAAGGGACTGGTCAGGGGAAGTGGAACTGCCCCAAGTATTTGGCGGATAAGTAGGATGTCAAAGTGAACAAAGGTATATTTGATATACATGTTATTGATGTGTACCTTACTAATGCTCATAGTACATCCTCGGTATTTGATAGTGGTTCGGTTGCTCATATTTGTAACTTGAAACAGGAGCTACGGATTAAACGAAGATTGTCTAAGGACGAGGTGACGATGCGCGTCGGGAATGGTTCCAAGGTCGATGTTATCGCCGTCAGCACTCTACCTCTACATCTACCTTCGGGATTAGTCTTAGACCTGAATAATTGTTATTTGGTGCCAGCGTCGAGCATGAACATTATATCTGGATCTTGTTTAGCGTGAGACGCTTATTCATTTAAATCAGAGAATAATGGTTGTTCTATTTATATGAGTAATATCTTTTATGGTCATGCCCTTGAAGAGTGGTCTATTTTTGTTGAATCTCGATTGTGATGATACACATATTCATAATATTAATGCCAAGAGATGCAAAGTTGATAATGATAGTGCAACATATTTGTGGCATTGCTATTGAGGTCATATTGGTGTAAAGCGCATGAAGAAACTCCATACAGATGGATTTTTGGAATCACTTGATTATGAATCATTTGATACTTGTGAACCATGCCTCATGGGCAAGATGATTAAAACTCCGTTCTCCAGAAAAATAGAGCGAGCCAATGACTTATTGGAAATAATACATACCGATGTATGCGGTCCGATGAGTGTTGAGGCACGCAACGGGTATCGTTATTTTCTAACATTCACAGATGATTTGAGAATATATGTGGGTATATCTACTTAATGAAACACAAGTCTGAAACATTTGAAAATTTCAAAGAATTTTAGAGTGAAGTGGAGAATCATTGTAACAAGAAAATAAAGTTTCTATGATCTGATCACGGAGGTGAATATTTGAGTTACAAGTTTGGCATTCATTCTAAACAATGTGGAATAGTTTCACAACTGACGCCACCTGGAACACCATAGCGTAATGGTGTATTCGAACATCGTAACCATACTTTGGTAGATATGGTGCGATCTATGATGTCTCTTACCGATTTACCACTATCGTTTTGGGGTTATGCATCAGAGACAGCTGCATTCACATTAAATAGGGTACCATCTAAATCCGTTGAGATGACACCGTATGAACTATGGTTTGGCAAGAAACCTAAGCTGTCATTTCTTAAAGTTTGGGGTTGCGACACTTATGTCAAAAGGATTCAGCCTGATAAGCTCGAACCCAAATCGGAGAAGTGTGTCTTCATAGGGTACCCTAAGGAAACAATTGGGTACACCTTCTACCACAAATCCGAAGGCAGGATCTTTGTTGCTAAGAATGGAACATTTCTAGAGAAGGAGTTTCTCTCAAAAGAAGTGAGTGGGAGGAAAGTAGAACTTGATGAGGTAATTGTACCTTCTCTCAATTTGGAAAGTAGCACAACAGACAAATCTGTTCCTGTGATGCCTACACCAACTAGAGAGGAAGCTAATGATGATGATCATGAAACTTTAGATCAAGTTACTACTGGACTTCGTAGGTCGAATAGAGCATGTTCCGCACCAGAGTGGTACGGTAATCCTGTTCTGGAAGTCATGTTACTAGACCATGGCGAACCTACGAACTATGAAGAAGCTATGATGAGCCCAGATTCCGATAAATGGCTCGAGGCCATGAAATCTGAGATAGGATCCATGTATGAGAACAAAGTATGGACTTTGGTGGACTTGCCCGATGATCGGCAAGCCATTGAGAATAAATGGATCTTCAAGAAGAAGACTAACGTTGATGGTAATGTCACCGTCTACAAAGCTTGACTTGTCGTGAAAGGTTTTTGACAAGTTCAAGGGGTTGACTAGATGAGACCTTCTCACCCGTAGCGATGCTTAAGTTAGTTCGAATCATGTTAGCAATTGCCGCATTTTATGATTATGAAATTTGGCAAATGGACGTCAAAACTGCATTCCTTCTTAAAGAAGAGTTGTATATGATGCAACCAGAAGGTTTTGTCGATCCTAAAGGTGCTAACAAAGTGTGCAAGCTCCAGCGATCCATCTATGGACTGGTGCAAGCATCTCGGAGTTGGAATATACACTTTGATGAGGTGATCAAAGCATATGGTTTTATACAAACTTTCAGTAAAGCATGTACTTACAAGGAAGTGAGTGGGAGCTCTGTAGCATTTCTAATATTATATGTAGATGACATGTTGTTGATTGGAATGATATAGAATTTCTGGATAGCGCAAAAGGATACTTGAATAAAATTTTTTAAATGAAAGACCTCGGTGAAGCTGCTTATATATTGGGCATCAAGATCTATAGAGATAGATCAAGACGCTTAATAGGACTTTCACAAAGCACATACCTTGATAAAGTTTTGAAGAAGTTCAAGATGGATCAGTCAAAGAAAGGGTTCTTGCCTCTATTACAAGGTGTGAAGTTGAGTCAGACTCAAAGCCCGACCATTGCAGAAAATAGAGAGAAAATGAAAGTCATTCCCTATGCCTCAGCCATAGGTTCTATCATGTATGCTCTGTTGTGTACCAGACGTGATGTGTGCCTTACCATATGTCTGGCAGGGAGGTACCAAAGTAATCCAGGAGTGGATCACTGGAGAATGGTCAAGAACATCGTGAAGTACCTAAAAAGGACCAAGGATATGTTTCTCGTTTATGGAGGTGACAAAGAGCTTGTCGTAAATGGTTACGTCGATTCTAGCTTTGACACTAATCCGGATGACTCTAAGTCACAAATCGGATACGTATTTATATTGAATGGTGGAGCTGTCAGTTGGTGCAGTTTCAAGCAGAGCGTCGTGGCGGGATCTACATGTGAAGCGGAATACATAGCTGCTTCGGAAGCAGCAAATGAAGGAGTTTGGATGAAGGAGTTCATAACCGATCTAGGTGTAATACCTAGTGTATCGGGTCCAATGAAAATCTTTTGTGCCAATAATGGAGCAATTGCCTTGGTGAAGGAATCCAGATTTCACAAAAGAACCAAACACATCAAGAGACGCTTCAACTCCATTCATGATCAAGTCAAGGAGGGAGACATAGAAATTTGCAAGATACATACGGATCTGAATGTAGCAGATCCGTTGACTAAGCCTCTTCCACGAGCAAAACATGATCAGCACCAAGACTCCATGGGTGTTAGATTCATTACAATGAAATCTAGATTACTGACTCTAGTGCAAGTGGGATACTGAAGGAAATATGCCATAGAGGCAATAATAAAGTTGTTATTTTATGTCCTCATTCATGATAAAGGTTATAATTCATGCTAGAATTGTATTGATCAGAAACCCTAATACATGTGTGAATACACAAACAAACACCGTGTCCCTAGTGAGCCTCTACTAGACTAGCTTGTTGATCAAAGATGGTTACGGTTTCCTAACCATGGACATGAGTTGTCATTTGATAACAGGATCACATCATTAAGAAAATGATGTGATGGACAAGACCCATCCATTAGCTTAGCATAATGATTGTTCAGTTTTGTTGCTATTGTTTTCTTCATGTTAAATACATATTCCTTCGACTATGATATTATGCAACTCCCGGATACCAGAAGAATGCCTTGTGTGCTATCAAACATCACAACGTAACTAGGTGATTATAAAGATGCTCTACAGGTATCTCCGAAGGTGTTTGTTGAGTTGGCATAGATCGAGATTTGGATTTGTCACTCCGAGTATCGGAGAGGTATCTCTAGGACCTCTCGGTAATACACATCATAAGCTTGCAAGCAAATGACTAAGGAGTTAGTCACGAGGTGGTGTATTATGGAACGAGTAAAGAGACTTGCCGCCAATGATATTGAACTAGGTATGAAGATACCGACAATCGGATCTCGGGCAAGTAACATACCGATAGACAAAGGGAATTATGTATGTTGTCATAACGGTTTGAGCGATAAAGATCTTTGTAGAATATATAGGAGCCAATATGGGCATCCAGGTTCCGCTATTGGTTATTGACCGGAGAGGTGTCTCGATCATGTCTACATAGTTCTCGAACCTGTAGAGTTCGCACGCTTAACGTTCGACGATGATATAGTATTATATTCAAGGAAATATGCCCTAGAGTCAATAATAAAGTTGTTATTTATACTTCCTTATATCATGATAAATGTTTATTATTCATGCTAGAATTGTATTAACCGGAAACTTAGTACATGTGTGAATACATAGACAAACAGAGTGTCCCTAGTATGCCTCTACTTGACTAGCTCATTAATCAAAGATGGTTAAGTTTCCTGACCATAGACATGTGTTGCCATTTGATGAATGGGATCACATCATTAGAGAATGATGTGACGGACAAGACCCATCCGTTAGCTTAGCATTATGATTGTTTAGTTTTATTGCTATTGCTTTCTTCATGACTTATACATATTCCTCTAACTATGAGATTATGCAACTCCCGAATACCAGAGGGACACCTTGTGTGCTATCAAACATCACAACGTAACTGGGTGATTATAAAGATGCTCTACAGGTGTCTCCCAAGGTGTTTGTTGCGTTGGCATAGATTGATATTAGGATTTTTCACTCCGTGTATCGGAGAGGTATCTCTAGGCCCTCTCGGTAATGCACGTCACTATAAGCCTTGCAAGCAATGTGACTAATGAGTTAGTTGCGGGATGATGTATTACAGAACGAGTAAAGAGACTTGTCGGTAACGAGATTGAACTAGGTATGATGATACCGACGATCGAATCTCGGGCAAGTAACATACTGATGACAAAGGGAATAACGTATGTTGTTATGCGGTTTGATCGATAAAGATCTTCGTAGAATATGTAGGAGCCAATATGAGCATCCAGGTTTTGCTATTGGTTATTGACCGGAGATGTGTCTCGGTCATCTCTACATAGTTCTCGAACCCGCAGGGTCCATACGCTTAACGTTCGATGACGGTTTGTATTATGAGTTATGTGATTTGATGACCGAAGTTTGTTCGGAGTCTCGGATGAGATCACGGACATGACGAGGAGTGTCAAAATGGTCGAGAGGTAAAGATTGATATATTCGAAGGTTATATATGGACACCAGAATGGTTTCGATAAGGTTCGGGGATTTTTCGGAGTACCGGGAGGCTACCGTAACCCCCCGGGAAAGTTATTGGGCCTAATGGGCTATAGTGGAGGGGAGGAGGCAAGCCACAGGAGGTGGGGCGTGCCCTCCTTGCCCCAATCCGAATTGGACAAGGGAAGGGGCGCGGGGCCCCTCTTTCCTTCTCCCTCTCCCCCCTCTCTGTTGGAAGGAAAGGGGGGTGAATCCTACCTAGTAGGACTCCTCCCCTTGGCGCGCCTCCCCCTTGGCCGGCCTCCTCCTCCCTGATGGTGTCCTGGACTAGGGGGTGCTCAGCACGTCGTCTCCCAACCAGCTGGATCGGGCCGAGGATCCCCATGGCGGTTTACTCATGGGCCATTTCGGGCATCCCATGCCTCATACGAGGAAGATTCCACAAGGCTTGATGATCAAGACAAGGACTCCTCTCCACCAACATATTCGACTAGGACTCTTGTTATCCTAGGCCTCCGGTGCATTATATAAGCCAAGGCCAGGCTAGTCGATAGATCATTATGAAATTATTCATCATACCTCTAGGGCTTAGACTGTAACATATGATCTCGAGGAAGATCAACTCTGTACTTGATACTTCATCAATATAAACAAGAGCAGGACGTAGGGTTTTACCTACATCAAGAGGGCTCAAACCTGGGTAAATCATAGTCTCCTTCGTTCATGTTACCATTGATCCGATAATCCACAGCTCGGGACCCCCTACCCCGAGATCTGTCGGTTTTGACACCGACAATGGTGCTTTCATTGAGAGTTCCGCTATGTGATCGGCAAAAGATCAATGGCTCGCCTGCAGATCAACTGCGACGTCAGCGTCTTCATCGCCGGCTCGACTGGTCACCTTGGCTTGACCAAGGACTGTGCCCTGCCTCCAATCGTCATGTTCATGCGAGGGCCTTCATCAACATCAACTCCTATCTCTATCATGATCATGGAGGAATCATACATGGAGCTCGGGGGCTCAACGTCAACATTGCCAACGGGCGACCGTGTTGTTTTTCCAAATAGCGAACTTGTATCCGCTACCACCACCTCCTCGAGCATTGCTTTGATGATTCCTTCGGTGGAATTGTGCGGAATTGAGTCTACAACAACACTGTAAAATTTCATCACGGTCTGATGGAGCAATCTCCGCTGATCTCCAATATACCGAAGCCCTGTCGAATCTGGACGGGAATCTAGACGATTCTGGAGCGTGATGTCCAGAATCTAGCTAGGACGTCCTTTGTAAGATCCAATCATTGATCGTCTGCGGAATTCCTATATCTACGATCTCTCAAAATTTCAGCTAGATCCGACCGTCCAAACTCCGGGAACCTTCCGACTAGTGCATCACTTTTCGGATCTATTTTTTGCGCGAATACGAATCCGACCCGAGTTCATCTTTCTTCATGAACGGGATATTGGACAACCTTTTTGGAAGAATCTCTTTGTAGGGTATTGTGTTTTGTTTATGAACACATGCTCATAAATTTTGCTCCTTTTAGGAGGTAATCTTCGCCGTCACGCCGGTGTCAAACCAGTCTTTACTCCACATCTATCGACCTGCGCTAGACAGATCGTCGCTTTATCGAGCCGAGCCCAACCTTATCAGACCATCAGCTCGGCAAGCCGAATAAGAGTTTGACATCACAAAGACTAAATTATCACCAACACCATCGCCCCACGGATTGCATGGGTCAGGCGCGCCGACATCGCCGCTCGGTCACTTTGTCAATCTGGCTTTGACCGCGTCACAAGTTATGACCAGCGTCGGCATGGCCGCACTATTGTTTCTTCAAGCTGATGTCCATCACACTGAACTGCTTCAATATCTCGGCTAACATGGCAGCTACAGCGTCTCCTTACCGACCCGCTCTGTTACCTCGGCCTAGACCAGGGGCTTCGCCATCTCTTCATCAGACTACTCCGAAAACTTCGGCGTCACCAGCCGACCAGCTTCGTCATGTTAGCTAGACCGAGGGCTTTGCCTCGGCGAGCCAACCTTTGTCAGCATCGACATGCCGTCGCTTCATCGCCCATTAGGCAATTGGTGTGCGGATCGAGTCCCAATTTTGGGAGTAATCTTTCTTCACATTGCTACAACAGATAAACCAGGTGCTATTAATCCTAATAATTTTTTCTTGCTTGGGTTTATTTTTTCTGAGGAACTTTTACTCTGGTTTGTTTCATCATCTGTACATAGGTCTATCAAATGGTGGCCGCATTAACAACGGTCGCATGGTGGTTTGGTCAGTTTCCTTATACAGTTCAGCGAACGCCGAATCTGGAACTCAGACCGGCCTGTGAATTCAGGCTTTGCCATGCCTTCTCTGCATCACGCCGACACCCTACATCAACATTGACTTCGGCGCCAGGCCACATCTCTTTAAATAAATTATTTTTGCGAAAAGCAATTATGCAAGGATTATATATATTTATATTATTCTTTTTGGACTGCACAATTTTATGTGTATAGGTGATAGACTTCGACTACGTCACGCGGTCACTTTAGCAAGCCAACATCGTCGTCCCAATTGGCATAAATCGGCTCGCATGATCAGCTTGTTGATTGAATTTTCATACCGACATGTTCGGTTGCCTCGGGGACTTCGGCATCATCAAGAGGGTTCTACCTCGTCGGGTGTTCGACGCACGGGCCATATTTCTTTTATTACTCACTTTGCATAAATTATTAATCATGCAACTCTTGTCATTTTTTATTATTATTACTATTATCTCTGGCTTGCACTATCTTCTATGCATAGGTAAATGATCCGGATTTGGCAGCACCGTCACCTCGGCGTATCGACATACCACGTCACCTCGGCTGGACCGGGGGCTTCGTCATCACTTCATTAACCCACGTTGGGTACTTCGGCATTGATAACCCACAAGTATATGGGATCGCAACAGTTTTCGAGGGTAGAGTATTCAACCCAAATTTATTGATTCGACACAAGGGGAGCCAAAGAATATTCTCAAGTATTAGCAGCTGTGTTGTCAATTCAACCACACCTGGAAACTTAATATCTACAGAAAAGTGTTTAGTAGCAAAGTAATATGATAGTGGTGATAACGGTAGCAAAAGGTCACAGTAGTAAAAGTAATGTTTTTGGTATTTTGTAGTGATCATAGCAATAGCAACGGAAAAGTAAATAAGCGAAGAACAATATATGGAAAGCTCGCAGGCAATGGATCAGTGAGGGAGAATTATGCCGGATGCGGTTCATCATGTAATAGTCATAACCTAGGGTAACACAGAACTAGCTTCAGTTCATTGATATAATGTAGGCATGTATTCCGAACATAGTCATACGTGCTTATGGAAAAGAACTTGCATGCCATCTTTTGTCCTACCCTCCCGTGACAGCGGGGTCCTTACGGAAACTAAGGGATATTAAGGTCTCCTTTTAATAGAGAACAGAACAAAGCATTAACACATAGTGAATACATGAACTCCTCAAACTACGGTCATCACCGGTAAGTATCCCGATTATTGTCACTTCGGGGTTAACGGATCATAACACATAATAGGTGACTATAGACTTGCAAGATAGGATCAAGAACACTCATATATTGATGAAAACATAATAGGTTCAGATCTGAAATCATGGCACTCGGGCCCTAGTGACAAGCATTAAGCATAGCAAAGTCATAGCAACATCAATCTCAGAACATAGTGGACACTAGGGATCAAACCCTAACAAAACTAACTCGATTACATGATAGATCCCATCCAACCCATCACCGTCTAGCAAGCCTACGATGGAATTACTCACGCACGGCGGTGAGCATCATGAAATTGGTGATGGAGGATGGTTGATGATGATGATGGCGACGGATTCCCCTCTCCGGAGCCCCGAACGGACTCCAAACCAACCCTCCCGAGAGGTTTTAGGGCTTGGCGGCGGCTTCGTATCGTAAAATGCGATGAATCCTTCTCTCTGATTTTTTTCTCTCCGAAACCAAATATATAGAGTTGGAGTCGAGGTCGGAGGAGCTCCAGGGGGCCCACAAGGTAGGGGGCGCCCTAGGGGGGCAGGCGCGCCCCCCACCCTCGTGGCTAGGGTGTGGCCCCCTGGTCTTCATCTTTTGCAAAGATTTTTTATTGTTTCCGAAAAGATGTTCCATGAAGTTTTAGGTCATTCCGAGAACTTTTGTTTCTACACATAAATAACACCATGGCAATTCTGCTGAAAACAGCGTCAGTCCGGGTTAGTTCCATTCAAATCATGCAAGTTAGAGTCCAAAACAAGGGCAAAAGTGTTTGGAAAAGTAGATACAATGGAGACATATCAACTCCCCCAAGCTTAAACCTTTGTTTGTCCTCAAGGCATTTAGTTGACAAACAGCTTTTCTCATCTCAGTCAGTCCATCATATATCGTCATAATTGCCTTTCACTTGCACGACCGAACGATGTGGATGATAATAATAGTGCACGTGCATTGGACTAAGCTGGAATCTGCAAGCATTCAATAAACAGGAGGAGACAAGGCAATATGGGCTCTTTTGTCAGATCAACAATAATGCATATAAGAGACACTTCAACAATTTAATTATGGTCTTCTCCTATCGACCCCCAAAGAAAAGAAAAGAAATAAAACTATTTACATGGGAAAGCTCCCAGCAAGCAAAAGAAGAACAAGAAATCTTTTTGGGTTTTCTTTTTAATTACTACTACAAGCATGGAAAGTAAACTAATTAAAAGCTACAACTATTTTTTTTGGTTTTTCTTAAGGTTTATTAAACACACAATAAGAAAGCATAAAAAGGAAAATAAAATAGCGTGGATGATGCAATGAAAAAGTATGAGCACCGACATTTAGCAATGAGTGTGTGAACATGAATGTAATGTCAGTGAGAAATACGTACTCCCCCAAGCTTAGGCTTTTGGCCTAGGTTGGTCTATGGCCACTGCTGGCCTGGGGGATATCCATAATAATAGTTGGGGTCGTACTGAGATGAAGAAGACTCTGATTGCCACTGGTTGGCAATTATCTCCGGATCCCACAGATAATTAGACTGTCGTGGAGGATCAACTTGTGGTTTCGACTCTGGCTCTGTGGCTAATGTAGGGTTCTGGTAGGCGTGAATAGCCTCTAACGGAACAAGGTACTTACCTGCAGATAAATCAAACAAGGAAGGAGCAGGCAAGGTAATAGTCTCAGGATGATGTTTATCAAAGAACAATTTGTATTTAAGCTCTCCTTCCCTATTCTTAACAATAAAATCATGTGCCACCATACTCTTATAATCTAAATAAACAGTGGGTAGCAATTTTTCTTCCTTCTCATAATGCCTAATAGGTATGTTAAAATGTGCAGCTAGGCGTGAAGCATAAATGCCTCCAAAGATGGGCCCCTTGGTACGGTTCAAACTTAACCGTTTAGCAATAATACCGCCCATACTAATACAGTTATCACCGAACAAACCATGGAACAAAATAATAATATCAGGAATACTAAGGTTTCCGCAGTTTCCGCGACCAATTAAGCAACGACTAGCAAATATTGCAAAGTAGCGTAAAACAGGAAAATGTATGCTAGTGATTCGTGCATCGAAAACATTCCTCGTTTCCCCTACAGTGATGGTATCAATAAACCCATCCACATCGTCACGATGTGGTTCCTCTATGATGCCCTCGAAAGGGATCAAACAAACCTGACAAAAATCATAAAGTGACATCTCCTTATGCTCATCATATAAATAAAATTCCACCGTAGGTGGTGAGCTCCTAGCATGGAAATGAAAGTTTTGAACAAAGATATTGGTGAGTAAGAGATATTGTTCGTGTCGGTCGTGGAGGAAGGTGGTGAGGCCTGCATTCTCAGCCAATTCATAAAAATCTTCATAAATCCCGGCTGCTCTCAAGAAATCATCGGAGGTCCATTCACACGGCCTAACCTCCGCGGTGCGAGGCAGATTATACTTGGGTTTCCTTGCTTCTTCATTTTGCTTTTCCTTCGAACTTCGGCTCGATGAGCCCATAAAAAATCTCTTCATTATTTTCTGAAATTTTTTGAAATTTTTAGTAACTTCAAAATAAAAGTGAACCAAACTCAATAATATTGATAGCAACTACTCCTACAAGTTCCTAGAGCCTATATCATGCATCAAACTACTTGGAACCACATAAATTTGACATGCAAGTTCAAGAACATGGTCACCTAGGCAGCACAAATTTGCAATGAATAAAGCACTAGAACAAAAACTAATTGGACCAATGGAGGAGTCACATACCAAGGAACAATCTCCCCAAGCAGTTTTGTGAGAGGTGCTTTGATCAAGGAGATCAAAAATGGCAGAAAAATGAGCTAGAACTCGTGCTTGAGCTGGATATTCGTGTTTGTGGGAGGAAGAAGGAGTGTGTGGGTGCAGGAATAAGTGGAGGAGGTCCACTATGGGCCCACGAGGTAGGGGGGCGCCCTCTGATACGTCTCCAATGTATCTATAATTTTTTATTGCTCTATGCTATATTATCTACTATTTTGGGCAATATTGGGCTTTATTTTCCACTTTTATATTACTTTTGGGACTAACCTATTAACCGGAGGCCCAGCCCATATTCTTTGTTTTATGCCTATGTCAGTGTTCTAAAGAAAAGGAATATCAGACAGAGTCGAAACGGAACGAAATCAACTAGAGAAGTTATTTTTGGAACGAAAGCCACCTGATCGACTTGGACCCTATGTAAGGAAGGAAGGAGGAGCTCACGAGGGTAGGGGCGCGCCCCCTGCCTCGTGGGGCCCTCGTGACTCCCCTGACATACTTCTTCCGCCTATATAACTCCACGTACCCTAAAACTTCCAGAACGCAACATAGATCGGGAGTTCTGCCGCCAGAAGCCTCCGTAGCCACCAAAAACCAATCTAGACCCATTCCGGCACCCCGCCGAAGGGGGAAATCCTTCTCCGGTGGCCATCTTCATCATCCCGGTGCTCTCCATGACGAGGAGGGAGTAGTTCTCCCTCGGGGCTGAGGGTATGTACCAGTAGCTATGTGTTCGATCTCTCTCTTTCGTGTTCTTGAGGTGATACGATCTTGATGTATCGCGAGCTTTGCTATTATAGTTGGATCCTATGATGTTTTCTCCCCCCTCTACTCTCTTGTAATGAATCGAGTTTCCCCTTTGAAGTAATCTTATCAGATTGAGTCTTTAAAGATTTGAGAACACTTGATGTATGTCTTGTCGTGGATATCTGTGGTGACAATGGGATACCACGTGCCACTTGATGTATGTTAAGGTGACCAACTTGCGGGTTCCGCCCATGAACCTATGCATAGGGGTTGGCACACGTTTTTGTCATGATTCTCCGGTAGAACTTTGGGGCACTCTTTGAGGTCCTTTGTATTGGTTGAATAGATGAATCTGAGATTGTGTGATGCATATCGTATAATCATACCCACGGATACTTGAGGTGACATTGGAGTATCTAGGTGACATTAGGGTTTTGATTGATTTGTGTCTTAAGGTGTTATTCTAGTACGAACTCTAGGGCTGTTTGTGACACTTATAGGAATATCCCAATGGATTGATTGGAAAGAATAACTTTGAGGTGGTTTCGTACCCTACCATAATCTCTTCGTTCGTTCTCCGCTATTAGTGACTTTGGAGTGACTCTTTGTTGCATGATGAGGGATAGTTTTATGATCCAATTATGTTAGTATTGTTGAGAGGACTTACACTGGCGAAAGTATGAACCCTAGGCCTTGTTTCAACACATTGCAATACCGTTTACGCTCACTTTTATCACTTGCTACCTTGCTGTTTTTATTATTTCAGATTACAAATACCTTTATCTACTATCCATATACCACTTGTATCACCATCTCTTCGCCGAACTAGTGCACCTATACAATTTACCATTGTATTGGGTGTGTTGGGGACACAAGAGACTCTTTGTTATTTGGTTGCAGGGTTGCTTGAGAGAAACCATCTTCATCCTACACCTCCTACAGATTGATAAACCTTAGGTCATCCACTTGGTGGAAATTTGCTACTGTCCTACGAACCTCTGCACTTGGAGGCCCAACAACGTCTACAAGAAGAAGGTTGTGTAGTAAACATCAAGCTCTTTTCTGGCGCCATTGCCATGGAGGTGAGTGCTTGAAGGTATATCTTTAGATCTTGCAATCGAGTCTTTTAGTTTCTTGTTTTATCACTAGTTTAGTTTATAAAAGAAAACTATAAAAAATGGAATTGAGTTTGTCTCATACGCTTCACCTTTTTAATATCTTTCGTGAGTATGATGGAAAGGATAATTGTGCTCAAGTGCTAGAAGAAGAAATCTATAAAATGTTTGGCACTAAATATTTGAATGATGGGCATGATTGCAATGTTGTTAGTATGAATTCCTTGAATATCCATGATGCTAATGATATGCAAAGCCACAAGCTTGGGGCAGCTATATTTGATGAAGATGATATTTTTTGTCCCCCAAGTTTTGATGAGCAAATTTATTATGATGAAAGCATGCCTCCTATCTATGATGATTATTGTGATGACACGTATGCTTTAAAGAATAATGATAACCATGAAACTTGTCATCTTGATCTTATTTTTAAATCACATGATAGTTATTTTGTTGAGTTTGCTCCCACTATTATTCATGAGAAGAATTTTGCTTGTGTGGAGAGTAGTAAAATTTATATGCTTGTAGATCATGAAAAGAATGCTTTAGGTGCTGGTTATATTGTTGAATTCATTCATGATGCTACTGAAAATTATTATGAGGGAGGAACATATGCTTGTAGGAATTGCAATAATACCAAGTTTCCTCTCTATGTGCTTAAAATTTTGAAGTTATGCTTGTTTTGCTCTCCTATGCAAGTTGATTATTGTTCCCATAAATTGTTTGCTCACAAAATCCCTATTCATAGGAAGAGGGTTAGACTTAAATGTGCTAGTCATATTCTTCATGATGCTCTCTTTATGTTTCAATTCTTATCCTTTATGTGAGCATCATTGAAATCATCATGCCTAGCTAGGGGCGTTAAACGATAGCGCTTGTTGGGAGGCAACCCAATTTTATTTTTGTTACTTTCTTTTTGTTCCAGTTTAGTAATAAATAATTCATCTAGCCTTCGTTTAGATGTGGTTTTATGCTTTTAATTAGTGTTTGTGCCAAGTAGAACCTTTGGGAAGACTTGGGGAAAGTCTTGTTGATCATGCTGTCAAAAACAGAAACTTTAGCGCTCACGAGAATTGCTGCCATTTTTATTTGGAGAGTGCTATTTAGTTAATTATTTTTGCAGATTATTAATAGATAAATTACTCAGGTCCAGCAATTTATTTGAGAATTTTATGAGTTCGATAAGTATACATTTGATTCAGATTATATAGACTGTTCTGTTTTTGATAGATTCTGTTTTTCATGTGTTGTTTACTTAATTTGATGAATCTATGGCCAGTAAAATAGTTTATAAACCATAGAGAAGTTGGAATACAGTAGGTTTTACATCAATATGAATTTAGAATGAGTTCATTACAGTACCTTATGATGGTGATTTGCTTTCTTATACTAACGGAGCTTACGAGTTTTCTGTTAAGTTTTGTGTTGTGAAGTTTTCAAGTTTTGGGTAAGGATTCGATGGACTATGGAATAAGGAGTGGCAAGAGCCTAAGCTTGGGGATGCCCATGGCACCCCAAGGTAATATTCAAGGACAACCAAGAGCCTAAGCTTGGGGGTTGAAAGTGCGTTATATCGACTAGAGGGGGTGAATAGGCGATTTTTATGAAAGTCTTCAAAACGTGGGAGTTATGAAGACAAACGATAGAAATAAACCTAATACCCTGCAGCGGAAGGTAGACTACACTAGGCAAGCCATAGTCAAGTATTCAATAGAGTGAAAGCACAATGACTAATAGCAGCAATGTAGTAAGGATCAGGTAGGAAGATATTGTGAAGCCAGACAGAACACGCAGTCACTCAGTGAAGACAAAAGATAGTGCAAACATACAATGACTTCACAAGGAGTAACAGTAAGTAAAGGGAAGGGAAGATGAAACCAGTGACTCGTTGAAGACAATGATTTGTTGGACCAGTTCCAGTTGCTGTGGCAACTGTACATCTGGTTGGGGTGGCTAGGTATTTAAACCTTAGGACACACAGTCCCGGACACCCAGTCCTGAACACGCAGCTCAGGACACCCAGTCCTCACCGTATTCCCCTTGAGCTAAGGTCACACAGACCTCGCCCAATCACTTTGGTAAGTCTTCAAGGTAGACTCCCAAACCTTCACAGACTTCGTTCACCGGCAATCCACAATGTCTCTTGGATGCTCAGAACGCGACGCCTAACCGGCTGGAGGATGCACAGTCCTCAAGTGTAATAAGTCTTCAGATCACACAGACAAGAAGACTTAAGTGATGCCCAATTCTCTTTGGCTCTGGGTGGTTAGGGCTTTATCCTCGCAAGGAATTCTCTCTCAAAGGCTTCGAGGTGGGTTGCTCTCAAACGACAAAAGCCGTACTCTCAATCTGAGCAGCCAGCCGTTTATGGTTGTAGGGGGTGGGCTATTTATAGCCACTTGGCAACCCGACCTGATTTGTCCGAAATGGCCCTGGGTCACTAAGGAACTGACACGTGTTCCAATGGTCAGATTTCAAACTCACACGGCAACTTTACTTGGGCTGCAAGCAAAGCTGACTTGTCTACCTCTGGACAAGATTCGCTCTCATAGTCTTCACTCGAAGACATAGGTTTTGGTTAGGCATCACTTCAGTCATTCTGACTGGTTCTCCTGGACCCCACTTAACAGTACGGTGGTTCCTATGACTCAACACAAAAGAAAAAGAACTACGAAAGATCTAAGTCTTCGAGCTCCATAGGCTTCATGTGGTGTCTTCTCTTGTCACGGTCTTCAATGTGAATATCTTCATATACCACCTTTGACTTCAATGTCTTCATACATTTTTAGGGGTCATCTCTGGTAGAAAAACCGAATCAATGAGGGACTTCTACCTGTGTTATCCTACAATTCTCATAAACACATTAGTCCCTCAACTAGGTTTGTCGTCAATACTCCAAAACCAACTAGGGGTGGCACTAGATGCACTTACAATCTCCCCCTTTTTGGTGATTGATGACAAACTAGTTGAAGTTTTCAACGGGGAATATAATCTATGAAATTGTAAAGGATAAGGAATTGTCTTCATAAGTTGCAAGGGCTCCCCCTGAAGATGTGCATATAAGTAATTTGCTTTTGGAATGCAAATGCACATGGCAGGTTGTACTTGTGGAGATCCACTTCAACTTATGATGACAATCCACTGTGCATGTGAAAGTATATGAAGATAATGACAATGCATAATGGAAAATGGACGTCTGCAGAATGATCTAAGTGCGGAATTTATCATCGCACATGCGGAATTTATCATTGCAAAACAAAGTGGCAGATAAGTAGCAGACGACCATCGAGTTTAAATGTTACAACTCAAAGAACCAAATGTAGCAAAACAAGAGTTGTAAGCACGAACCAAAATATAAAGCACCCGCCCATATGGACCCGCTTGAAGACTATCAACCTCATATGCTTCTCCCCCTTTTGTCAGTAAGGTCCAAAAAGGTTTGAAGACATAGAGCATCTACTCGTTCCCATGCGGAGTAGGTGAAGTAGTAGGGTCGTTGGTGGTGTTTGGCGGTGCTGAAGAGCTTGGAGCAGAGTTGACGCGTGATGAAGGAGGTGGTGGTGAAGTAGCATCATCTTCATCCTCGATAACTCTGGCAGTCACTGTTGCAGTAGATGAAGAGAACTCAGAGTCTTCAAGGGATGGAGTTCCTAGCAGCACAGCTCTTCGAGGAGGTGTGGAGTCAAACTTGAATCGCTCAGTGAAGCCATCCTCTTGGAGATCATCTTCAGAACACATCATCGTTAGCCCTTTCCATGTGCGGCGACAGGTTTCATGGGCAACGAAAGCATTTTTGGTGGCAAGATTGTGAATGCGATTAACATCCACCAAGAGGCTTTTCATCTAACGCTTCAGCCAGTCATGATGCCTATCCTGTTTCTGATGAAGAGCCACAATAAGCTCTCGGTCATTGAGAACACGAGTGCGCTTCTTGGGTCTTGGAGCAGTTGTACTATCAATGGCTTCAGTAGACGCAGGGTGTGGTGCACGTGTAGTGCCAACCAAAGGATACACCAGAGTGACTGCTTCAACTCCTTCAATGTTCTGTGAGAAACTCTGATGCTCTGCATTCTGAAGACTTAGAGGTTCCTTTGCAGGCTCAGGATAGATGGCTTCAGTAGAGATATCCACATCAGGCAGAAAAATCCTATGATTGCGAGCAGATGGCTGATATGAGATATCAGAGTGAAGTTTAATTAGCCGCATTACCCATGGGGCGTAGAACTTCAAGCCAAACAGATCAGAGCCTGATGCAGCAAGTTGGTGGATGAATAAGTCATGTGCATTGAAGCATTTTCCATGAAGAATATAGAAGACCAAAGTCTTCATTGCACCCTCAAGCTTGGCATTTGGAGAGTGCCCTTTGATGGGCCAGAGAGTTCGCCTGATGATGTGATAGATGGTTCTTGGCAGATACTCAAGGTCTTCAACGAAGAACTCTGTTGGATAAGCAGCATCTTGGGGTAATGGCTTCATCATGCTGAGCATCTGACTCATATCAGGTTTCGGCCTCTTAAAGATGCTCTCAATAGCTTCACTATGCAGCTGACAGCCATGCTCGTAGAGATCGCCAGGAGTGGGCAAACCAGTGAGCTCAATGATGTCAAATGCATTGGCTTCGTGATGAACGTTTCCGGTCATCCACTCCAGGACCCAAGTCTTCGGATCTCTGCTGTACCCGCGGATGTGAAGTGTGGCATAGAATTGGAGCAGCAGCTCTTCATTCCAATGCTCTTGGTCAGTAACGAACGGCAGTAGTCCAACTTCCTTGAAGCAATCCAAAGCTTCTTCCAGACAGGGCAGACCAGCTATGGCTTCAATGTCAAGGTGCTTGTGTGGGAAGATGCGACCTTGGTTGTAAAGAATGCATGAGTAATAGCTTCGCTGAGGATAGCTCCAGAACAGATCAGATGATATCCTTTCTCTTGAGTAGGGATTCCTGGAGCTATCGAAGAATGTGTTGTCTGCCCTGAAGCCATTGATATTGAAGGAGCCAGGTGCTGATGCAGGACCTGGGAACCTTAGTAATCTTGTGATTGGCTTCTGTACCTGAGGCCTGTGCTCAACATGACAGTCGAACTGGGGACCGGCAGCAGACTCAGGAACAGAAGTGACGGGATCAGTGGCTTCGCTGTCTTCTTCTTCCGTTGGGGAGGGCTCCACATTAGCTTCATTGGTGGTTGTGGCAGCCTCAAGATGTTCATCCTCCACTTGACGAGCTGGAGGGTCGATCACAAGCACTTTCTCCTTGAGAACTGCTTCTTGGTGGGACAGGGGGACTTGTGGGACTTCTTCTTCCGCGGCTAATGCAGCGGGATTGTCTTCAACAGAGATTTGAGGCCTTGGACCTTTGCGAAGCCTGCGCAACATGGGCGACGCCTATGGAGTTGGAGTGGGCTGGGCCTCATAGTCTTGTTCCTCTTGTGGGCGATCTGCCCATGAAGCATCCTGTGCAATTGGCGTCAGTGGACGACCAATGCTGATGAGTTCGCTGTTTTCAAGCTGAGGAAGGACTGCACCATCTTCTACATTGTCATGTTGACCAAGGGCTTCAGCTGCTGGAAAGTCTTCAGCTTCATGAGCCTCTGTGGAAGCAGGCTCATGGATAGTCAGTTGGCGTTCAACTTCAGGATAGACCATAGAAATGGGTTCAACTATCAAGGGCTCTGTGGGAGCAGCCCGATCTTTCTTGGTCTTCCTCTTCTTCTTGGAGGGGGCAGTTGGAGAGGCTTCAGAATGTTTCCTCTTCCTGGCTTCAGCCTCAGCAGTCCTTGTCTTCTTGAGCTCTGAAGCGGTTGACCGGCTTTTTGGCTTCGAGCCAGTCAGTCTAGTTGGGAAGACAATCGGAACTGCTTCCTGCCTTGGTGCATCAGGTTCAGCCATAGCAGGCTTCTTCTTCTTCTTTGCGGCCATCCTGGGGTCGATGCCAGGACGCCCAAGGGCCTTGCGCTTCTCAGCCTCATTGTAGGCTTGCACACATCTGTCAGCCAGAGTCTTCATGCGCTCATGCGAACCCTGAGCTTCTGCATGTTTCTTTACAAAGGCTTCCTTGAGCTCGTGCATCATACTCTTGAAGTTCTTCACTTCCTGCACGCTGAGCTTGGCCATATGCTTCTTGAACTGAGCCTTTTCATAGTCAATCTTTTGCTTCAGTTCAACAATGCGTTGGGCAATAGCGAGTTCTGAAGCAATGGCGCCTTGGAAGGCGACACTGAGGCCAATTGGTAGCTGCAGATCTTCAAAGCTGATGTTTGGCGTGTCAAACCACTCGTCAATGAAGTTGTGGATGATGGTCACATTAAAGAGAGGCAGATCATTGAAGATTTCTGCTTCTTCTTTGCTCTTGATGAGTTGCTCAAGAGTGTCATCTGCTAGATCTTCATCACTTGACAGATCAATGTCGTCATTGCGCAGAATGGCAGCAGCAGTTAGCTCTTGTCCGGTGTGAGGCAGAGGCATCTTGACCTTCTGGGGCTTGGAGATGCAAGATAAGTCTTCGGACTGCACACTGTCTTCAGGAGGTGCAGTTGCCAGTGGCTTCGCCCGTGAGATTTTTGGTGAAGGGGCAGGCTTTGAAGCTTTAGGCTTCTTCAGCTTCTTTGTCTTTGGCGCTGCAGGCGCTTCATCTGATTCAGCGTCAGCTGCAGGCTCATTCACTGCAGTCCTTTGAACTAAGATGCGTATGATGAGGCCTTCAAGGTTGTAGAAAGGACCGATGACATTGGGTTCTGCATGTCGTGTGCCATCTGCCCTTGGTGCTGAGGGACGAGGGTTGAAGTCTACCCCCAAAGTCTTCTTGTTCTGCTTCGCTGAGTTCTGGGCAAACTGGAAGTTGCGCTTGAACAGATTGTCGTCACGACACCATAGTAGTGACGATGGGTGTGCATCAGCAGGCTGTGGCCCACGGACCATGCAGGGATAGAAGCCTTGTGCAATGACTTCATCTCTGGACCTGGGTAGAAGATTCTTGTATAGGATGTCTCCCCACGGTCTCTTGATGGCATTTTTCTTAGCATATTCCTGGGTTACAAATCGGTATTTGAACCATTGTTCTGCCCAATATCTTCGAATCCATTGGATTTGGGTCTTGCGCTGATTGTAATCCTCTTCAGGACCTGTCTTGTACAGTTCTGAGAGTTCATCTGGCAGATCTCTGGATGTTTCTCCACGACGCTTTCTGCCACCCTTCCTTGCTGCTTTCTCTGAAGCCATAAACTTTAACTTGAAAGGCTTCAACACGTTCAAAGGCTTCAAAGGTTTTCACTTGCTGGACCAACAGGAACTGGCTTCAGGAGAATTAATGTGATGCTGTAAGAATTCTGCAAATGAATGCAGACTATGAGAACCAAAGGATTCTCCCACGGACATGTACCTGTGACAGCATTAAGGTGCGAGGGAAGGGGAAGAGGTCATATGCATTCTCAGAAGATTTTGAAGATAAATCAGTTTAGAAGACATTGACCTCATCGTGCGAAGACATTCACTCATAGATAAGGAGTTGGTTCCAGATTTGTACGAATCCACAAATCAGTACAAGTGAGGAATCTAACTACTTTGTGAAGCATAAGTGAATATACTAGGCATGTTATGAGATGCAGTATGAGAGAGATCTAACTTGTGTGAATAGAAACTGCTTGTGGTAGAAAGTGACAAATCCATAGGATCAACGGTGCTGTAAAAAGGAAGTTTTATTTACCACACTAAGAACTGCTAGACGAGGTGGAAGATGAGGCCGATCAGTTCGATCTTCCGTGCCCTAACTTGGCGACGGAGGACACCTACAGCGACGGCGGAGAGGACGATGTCCGCGGTCGGCGTGAAGACGGCGTCGGAGAGGTTGCGGCAGCGAAGCACTTCGTCGCCGGCGTCGTCGAGGGCTAGTGGTGGCGCTAGGGTTCGTGCGAGAGTGGAAGAAGAGATAATGACCGCTGTGAAGTGTGTATTTATAGGTACATGGGCGGCACTGCGCTATTACACAGGTGCCCCCGGTGATTCGCATCTGAGGAACACGTGGCCATTATGCGGAATTTTGGGGTTTATTCCACGTCCCACGCACACCTTGATTGTCGGGTGGTCGTTCCTACTTCTCTGGGTTTCATGTGGAGGAATGAGCATTGAAAACGGACTTAATGGTTGTCTCTGTATCTTCTGCTGACAAGGACGCAGAGAAGACATTCGACAGTTTCAATAGAATGCATATGATTTGGAGAGATAGAATTTGAGATAGAAAGCATAGAGAGGTTAGGGTCCGATCACATTCACTTAGTTCAAAAGATTCAACAATGAAGACATAGCTATAAGTGAATGCTGTAGAGGACAGAACACTAATAT